>NC_057806.1:389440457-389528403 GCF_018294505.1 Triticum aestivum | reverse complement strand
GAAACAAGAAGAAGAAGAAGCACTCGGGTGGGCTTAGTGGTCCTACCATCATGGATAGACCCGGGAGGTCGGCCATCGGGGATCCGGAGCAGGAGGCCCCGATGATTCCCCCGACCAAAGCCCGTCGCGCCCGGACCCATGATGAGACACTGTGCATCAACTGTGGGTGTGCTGGTCACTTCCGTTCGGAGTGCTTGGCGCCCTCCTGGTGCCCTACCACTCTTGCCTACCTGGGGTACGGGGTGGAGGGGGTGGCTTCTACTATGTGGACGCGACCCTGGAGGACGAACCCGTCCGACCGCACCTAGCGACGATCACCCTCGTCCCGGATCAGCAGCCGCCGCCGTCGGTTGTGGTTACCACTGACATTATATGAGCGGAGCTGTCAGCGTAAATTGGCAATTATAGATACATCTCCTTCTCTTGGGAAGTCACTGAGACAGCACCGATGGTCTTCTCGGTACCCTTCCATTCTGCTGAGATGCTCAATGTCTGCAGCCACGACCACGTCAAGTGCCCCATCAACAAGTTCATGATCTCAATCCAGAAGGCTGATGCTGAGCCGGACACGGTGGCCCCTCTTGACTAGGTGTGGATGCTCATCTACGGGCTCCCGAGTGGGGGCAAGCGCGAGCACATTCTCAAGGCCATCTCAGAGCCGGTGGGAAAGATTCTGACGGTCGATCTGGATTCCTTGGAGGGCGATGGCCAGGTGCGTCTCGAGCTCCTTTGTTAGGCTCCAACTGATGTGGATGGCTTGTCCGTAATCTTCTACTTCGGCAAGCACAAGGGCAAGTGTATCACATACAAGATCGACCTAGATCCACTTGAGGGGTGACCGGAGGACGAGCCGCCAGCACCACCGTCGGCCCCACCCACAGCGGGACGGGACAACGAGGATAGCCAGTCTGCGGATAGCTCCGCAAAGTTGAGGGTTGGGCTTCCGCCAACGACGTCGACCGAGAGCCGTCGCGCGCCAGCTTCGGCTGGTACGGAGGTGATACGTCTCCAACGTATCTATAATTTTTTATTGCTCCATGCTATATTATCTACTGTTTTGGACTATATTGGGCTTTATTTTCCACTTTTATATTATTTTTGGGACTAACCTATTAACCGGAGGCCCAGCCCAGAATTGCTGTTTTTTGCCTATTTCAGTGTTTCAAAGAAACAGAATATCAAACGGAGTCCAAACGGAATAAAATCTTCAGGAACGTGATTTTCTCACCGAACGTGATCCAGGAGACTTGGACCCTGCTCCAAGGAACAAAAGAGGCGGTCACGAGGGTGGGGGGCGCGCCCCCTGCCTCGTGGGCCCCTCGTTGCTCCTCCGGCGTACTTCCTCCTCCTATATATACACACGTACCCCCAAACGATCAGAACAGGAGCCAAAAACATAATTCCACCACCGCAACTTTCTGTATCCACGAGATCCCATCTTGGGGCCTGTTCCGGAGCTCCGCCAGAAGAGGGGCGTCATCACGGAGGGCTTCTACATCATCATAGCCCCTCCGATGAAGTGTGAGTACTTTACCTCAGACCTTCGGGTCCATAGTTAGTAGCTAGATGGCTTCTTCTCTCTCTTTGAATCTCAATACAAAGTTCTCCCCCTCTCTTGTGGAGATCTATTCGATGTAATCTTCTTTTTGCGGTGTGTTTATTGAGACCGATGAATTATGGGTTTATGATCAAGTCTATCTATGAATAATATTTGAATCTTCTCTGAATTCTTTTATGTATGATTGGTTATCTTTGCAAGTCTCTTCGAATTATCCGTTTGGTTTGGCCAACTAGATTGGTAGTTCTTGCCATGGGAGAAGTGCTTAGCTTTGGGTTCGATCTTGCGGTGTCCTTACCCAGTGACAGAAGGGGCAGCAAGGCACATATTGTATTGTTGCCATCGAGCATAACAAGATGGGGTTCATTTCATATTGCATGAATTTATCTCTCTACATCATGTCATCTTGCTTAAGGCGTTACTCTGTTTTTAACTTAATACTCTAGATGCATGTTGGATAGCGGTCGATGAGTGAGTAATAGTAGTAGATGCAGAATCGTTTCGATCTACTTGTCACGGACGTGATGCCTATATACATGATCATGCCTAGATATTCTCATAATTATGCTCAATTCTATCAATTGCTCAACAGTAATTTGTTCACCCACCATAGAATACTTATGCTCTTGAGAGAAGCCACTAGTGAAACCTATGGCCCCCGGGTCTATTCTCATCATATCAATCTCCATCACTTCAATCTTGTTTTGCTTTTTATTTTGCTTTTACTTTTTACTTTGCATTTTTATACCAAAAATACCAAAAATATTATATCTATCAGATCTCACTCTCGTAAGTGACCGTGAAGGGATTGACAACCCCTAATCGTGTTGGTTGCGAGTAGCTATTGCTTTGTGCAGGTACGAGGGACTTGAGCATGGGCTCCTACTGGATTGATACCTTGGTTCTCAAAAACTGAGGGAAATACTTACGCTACTCTGCTGCATCATCCCTTCCTCTTCGGGGAAAACCAACACAATCTTAAGACGTAGCAAGAAGGATTTCTGGCGCCGTTGCCGGGGAGTCTACGCAAAAAGTCAACATACCAAGTACCCATCACAATCCCTATCTCTCGCATTACATTATTTGCCATTTGCCTCTCGTTTTCCTCTCCCCCCAATTCACCCTTGCCGTTTTATTCGCCCTCTCTCTCCCTATCCTCCCTCACTATTTGCCTCTTTTTGCTCGCTTGCCTTTTTGTTTGCCCGTGTGTTAGATTGCTTGTTTATCGCGATGGCTCAACCGAGATTTGGTGATCTTCACCTTAAAAGGTTAGAGGAGATCGAAACCAACGTCAGGAAGTTTATGGTTTTGCAATTTGAGCATAATAATTTCTTTAGAAACGAGCTTAAGTAATAAAAAAGTTTTATGAGTTATATGAATAAAGAGCTAGATGATATGTCTAAAGAATTTGATGGTATAAGATCCCAAATTGCTCGTCTAGAAAAGATGACAGCTGAAATTTCAGATATGCAAGCCACCTTAGTTAATAAGATGGCTGCTAAACCGGATACCTATGAAAATTAAGATGAAGATCTAAAAGTTATTGATGTGTCCCCTATTAAATCTTTATTTTGCAATATGAATCTTGATGAAACTGAATATGATCTTCCTTTACCTAGAAGGCATTCTAAAAATTCTGAGTATTTAGATCTTAATGATGAAATTGATGAAAGTGGGATTGAAAGAAATAAAAATCTAGATGTTGCTAAACCCACTATATTGGATTTCAAGGAAGTTAATTATGAAAGTTGCTCTTTAATTGAATTTATTTCCTTGTTGCAATCCGTGCTAAATTCTCCACATGCTTATAGTCAAAATAAAGCCTTCACCGAACATATTGTTGATGCCTTGATGCAATCTTATGAAGAAAAACTTGAGTTGAAAATTTCTATCCCTAGAAAACTCTATGATGAGTGGGAACCAACTATTAAAATTAAAATTAAATATCATGAGTTTTATGCTTTGTGTGATTTGGGTGCTAGTGTCTCTACTATTCCCAAGACTTTGTGTGATTTGCTAGATTTCCGTAATTTTGATGATTGCTCTCTAAACTTGCATCTTGCGGATTCCACTATTAAGAAACCTATGGGAATAATTAATGATGTTCTTATTGTTGCAAATAGGAATTATGTGCCCGTAGATTTCATTGTCTTGATATAGATTGCAATCCTTCTTGCCCTATTATTCTTGGTAGACCTTTCATTAGAACGGTTAGTGCGATTATTGATATGAAGGAAGGGAATATTAGATTTCAATTTCCATTTAAAAAAGGGCATGGAACACTTTCCAAGAAATAAAATAAAATTACCATATGAAACTATCATGAGAGCCACTTATGGATTGCCTACCAAAGACGGCAATACCTAGATCTATCCTCGCTTTTATGCCTAGCTAGGGGCGTTAAACGATAGCGCTTGTTGGGAGGCAACCCAATTTTATTTTTATTACTTGCCTTTTGCTACTGTTTAGTAATAAATAAATTATTTAGCCTCTGTTTTTGTTGTGTTTTTTGTGTTTAATTAGTGTTTGTGCCAAGTAGAACAGTTGGGAAGACTTGGGGAAAGTCTTGTTGAACTTGCTGTAAAAAACAGAAACTTTAGCACTCACGAGAACTGCTGTCATTTTTACTTGAAGAGTTCTATTTAGTTAATTCTTTTTGCAGATGATTAATATATAAATTCCTCACGTCCAGAAATTTATTTTAGAATTTTTGGGGTTCCAGATCTTGCGCTAGCTACAGATTACTACAGACTGTTTGGTTTTTGACAGATTCTGTTTTCCGTATGTTGTTTGCTTATTTTGATGAATCTATGGCTAGTAAAATAGTTTATAATCCATGGAGAAGTTGGAATACAATAGGTTTAACACCAATATAAATAAAAAACGAGTTCATTACAGTACCTTGAAGTGGTCTTTTGTTTTCTTTCGCTAACGGAGCTCACGAGTTTCCTATTTTGAGTTTTGTGTTGTGAAGTTTTCAAGTTTTGGGTGAATTCTTTTGATGGATCATGGTACAAGGAGTGGCAAGAGCCTAAGCTTGGGGATGCCCATGGCACCCCCAAGATAATCCAAGGACACCAAAAAGTTGAAGCTTGGGGATGCCCCGGAAGGCATCCCCTCTTTAGTCCACTTCCATCGGTAATTTACTTGGAGCTATATTTTTATTCACCAACATGATATGTGTTTTGCTTGGAGCGTCTTGTATTATTTGTGTATTTGTGTCTTAGTATGCCACAATCATCCTTGCTGTACACACCTTTTGAGAGAGCCATACATGAATTAAAATTTTATAGAATACTCTATGTGCTTCACTTATATCTTTTGAGCTAGATAATTTTTGCTCTATGTGCTTCACTTATATCTTTTGAGCTAGATAATTTTGCTCTATGTGCTTCACTTATATCTTTTGAGCTAGATAATTTTGCTCTATGTGCTTCACTTAGATATTTTAGAGCATAGTGGTGGATTTGTTTTAAAGAAACTATTGATCTCTCATGCTTTACTTAAATTATTTTGAGAGTCTCTTAATAGCATGGTAATTTGCTTAATAATAATATGCTTGGTATTCAAGATTTGTGAAACTTTCTTTTGAGTGTGTTGAATACTAAGAAAAGATTGAAGCATGATAATTATTTTGAGATATGGAGGTGATAATATTAAAGACATGCTAGTCGAGTAGTTGTGAATTTAAAGAATACTTGTGTTAAGGTTTCTGATTCCCGTAGCATGCACGTATGGTGAACCGTTATGTAACGAAGTCGGAGCATGATTTATTTATTGATTGTCTTCCTTATGAGTGGCGGTCGGGGACGAGCGATGGTCTTTTCCTACCAATCTATCCCCCTAGGAGCATGCGTGTAATACTTTGCTTTGATAACTTCTAGATTTTTGAAATAAGTATATAAGTTCTTTATGACTAATGTTGAGTCCATGGATTATACGCACTCTCACCCTTCCACCTTTGCTAGACTCTCTAATACCGCGCACCTTTCGCCGGTATCATACACCTACCATATACCTTCCTCAAAACAGCCACCATACCTACCTATTATGGCATTTCCATAGCCATTCCGAGATATATTGCCATGCAACTTTCCACCATCTAGTTCATCATGACACATTCATCATTGTCATATTGCTTAGCATGATCATGTAGTTGACATAGTATTTGTGGCAAAGCCACCATTCATAATTTCTTCATACTTGTCACTCTTGATTCATTGCATATCCCGGTACACCGCCGGAGGCATCCATATAGAGTCATACTTTGTTTTAGAATCGAGTTGTAATCATTGAGTTGTAAATAAATAAAAGTGTGATGATCATCATTCAATAGAGCATTGTCCCAATAAAAAAAGAGAAAGGCCAAAGAAAAAAAGAAGGCCCAAAAAAAGGGGGGAAATGCTACTATCTTTTTTCCACACTTGTGCTTCAAAGTAGCACCATGATATAGCGAGTCTCCTATATTGTGCTTCAAAGTAGCACCATGTTCTTCATATAGAGAGTCTCATATGTTGTCACTTTCATATACTAGTGGGAATTTTTCATTATAGAACTTGGCTTGTATATTCCAATAATGGGCTTCCTCAAATTTCCCTAAGTCTTCGTGAGCAAGCAAGTTGGATGCACACCCACTAGTTTCTTTTGTTGAGCTTTCATACATTTATAGCTCTAGTGCATCCGTTGCATGGCAATCCCTACTCACTCACATTGATATCTATTGATGGGCATCTCCATAGCCCGTTGATACGCCTAGTTGATGTGAGACTATCTTCCCCTCGTTTTTGTCTTCTACACAACCACCATTCTATTCCACCTATAGTGCTATATCCATGGCTCACGCTCATGTATTGCGTGAAGATTGAAAAAGTTTTGAAAAAGTTAGAGTATGAAACAATTGCTTGGCTTGTCATCGGGGTTGTGCATGATTTGAACAATTTGTGTGGTGAAGATGGAGCATAGCCAGACTATATGATTTTGTAGGGATAACTTTCTTTGGCCATGTTATTTTGAGAAGACATAATTGCTTTGTTAGTATGCTCGAAGTATTATTATTTTTTATGTCAATATAAAATTTTGTCTTGAATCTTTCTAATCTGAATATTCATACCACAATTAAGAAGATTTGCATTGAAATTATGCCAAGTAGCACTCCGCATCAAAAAATTCTCTTTTTATCATTTACCTACTCGAGGACGAGCAGGGATTAAGCTTGGGGATGCCTGATACGTCTCCAACGTATCTATAATTTTTGATTGCTCCATGCTATATTATCTACTGCTTTGGACTATATTGGGCTTTATTTTCCACTTTTATATTATTTTGGGGACTAAATTATTAACCAGACGCCCAGCCCACAATTGCTGTTTTTTTGCCTATTTCACTGTTTCGAAGAAACGGAATATCAAACGGAGTCCAAACGGAATAAAATCTTCGGAAACGTGATTTTCTCACCGAACGTGATCCAGGAGACTTGGACCCTTCTCCAAGGAACAAAAGAGGCGGTCACGAGGGTGGGGGCGCGCCCCCTGCCTCGTGGGCCCCTCGTTGCTCCTCCGGCGTACTTCTTCCTCCTATATATACACACGTACCCCCAAACGATCAGAACAGGAGCCAAAAACCTAATTCCACCGCCGCAACTTTCTGTATCCACGAGATCCCATCTTGGGGCCTGTTCTGGAGCTCCGCCGGAAGAGGGCCGTCATCACGGAGGGCTTCTACATCATCATAGCCCCTCCGATGAAGTGTGAGTACTTTACCTCAGGCCTTCGGGTCCATAGTTAGTAGCTAGATGGCTTCTTCTCTCTCTTTGAATCTCAATACAAAGTTCTCCCCCTCTCTTGTGGAGATCTATTCGATGTAATCTTCTTTTTGCGGTGTGTTTGTTGAGACCGATGAATTATGGGTTTATGATCAAGTCTATCTATGAATAATATTTGAATCTTCTCTGAATTCTTTTATGTATGATTGGTTATCTTTGCAAGTCTCTTCGAATTATCCGTTTGGTTTGGCCAACTAGATTGGTAGTTCTTGCCATGGGAGAAGTGCTTAGCTTTGGGTTCGATCTTGCGGTGTCCTTACCCAGTGACAGAAGGGGCAGCAAGGCACATATTGTATTGTTGCCATCGAGCATAACAAGATGGGGTTCATTTCATATTGCATGAATTTATCTCTCTACATCATGTCATCTTGCTTAAGGCATTACTCTGTTTTTAACTTAATACTCTAGATGCATGCTGGATAGCGGTCGATGAGTGGAGTAATAGTAGTAGATGCAGAATCGTTTCGATCTACTTGTCACGAATGTGATGCCTATATACATGATCATGCCTATATATTCTCATAACTATGCTCAAATCTGTCAATTGCTCAACAGTAATTTGTTCACCCACCATAGAATACTTATGCTCTTGAGAGAAGCCACTAGTGAAACCTATGGCCCCTGGGTCTATTCTCATCATATCAATCTCCATCACTTTAATCTTGCTTTGCTTTTTATTTTGCTTTTACTTTTTACTTTGCATCTTTATACCAAAAATATTATATCTATCAGATCTCACTCTTGTAAGTGACCGTGAAGGAATTGACAACCCCTAATCGCGTTGGTTGCAAGTAGCTATCGCTTTGTGCAGGTACGAGGGACTTGAGCGTGGGCTCCTACTAGATTGATACCTTGGTTCTCAAAAACTGAGGGAAATACTTACGCTACTCTGCTGCATCATCCCTTCCTCTTCGGGGAAAACCAACGCAACCTCAAGGTGTAGCAAGAAGGATTTCTAGCGCCGTTGCCGGGGAGTCTACGCAAAAAGTCAACATACCAAGTACCCATCACAATCCCTATCTCTCGCATTACATTATTTGCCATTTGCCTCTCGTTTTCCTCTCCCCCCAATTCACCCTTGCCATTTTATTCTCCCTCTCTCTCCCTATCCTCCCTCTCTATTTGCCTCTTTTTGCTCGCTTGCCTTTTTGTTTGCCCGTGTGTTAGATTGCTTGTTTGTCATGATGGCTCAACCGAGATTTGGTGATCTTCACCTTAAAAGGTTAGAGGAGATCGAAACCAACGTCAGGAAGTTTATGGTTTTGCAATTTGAGCATAATAATTTCTTTAGAAATGAGCTTAAGGAACAAAAAAGTTTTATGAGTTATATGAATAAAGAGCTAGCTGATATGTCTAAAGAATTTGATGGTATAAGATCCCAAATTGCTCGTCTAGAAAAGATGACTGCTGAAATTTCGGATATGCAAGCCACCTTAGTTAATAAGATGGCTGCTAAACCGGATACCTATGAAAATCAAGATGAAGATCTAAAAGTTATTGACGTGTCCCCTATTAAATCTTTATTTTGCAATATGAATCTTGATGAAACTGGATATGATATTCCTTTACCTAGAAGGCGTTCTAAAAATTCGAAGTATTTAGATCTTAATGATGAAATTGATGAAAGTGGGATTGAAAGAAATAAAAATCTAGATGTTGCTAAACCCACTATATTGGATTTCAAGGAATTTAATTATGAAAGTTGCTCTTTAATTGATTGTATTTCCTTGTTGCAATCCGTGCTAAATTCTCCACATGCTTATAGTCCGAATTATGAAAGTTCTCTTTAATTGATTGTATCTCCATACGCTACTCTGCTGCATCATCCCTTCCTCTTCGGGGAAAACCAATGCAAGCTCAAGACGTAGCAGGAGGGTGCTGGACTGTCGGGTGGCTCCACCCTTACCCTTGCTGTTGTAGCGGCATCTTCGCTGGTTCTTGAGCTGTAGGAGGATACCCTGAGTGCTAGGCTGGATGATCGCCCGATGTCCCCGCCGCGCTCCCCTAGGGTGGTGTGCTACTCTCGCTCTCACCGACTCCCCCGTGGCCAGCCCCGGTACCCGGCCTGTACCCTCACTGGCAGTGGCATCCGGCAGAGCGCGCGTCTCTGCCGGTCTCGGACTCTCCTGGGCGGTTGGGTTCCTACGATCCTGGAGAAGGTGGCCATGCGTGCGGCGACACATGATCTCACCCCAGGTATGACACCCCCACCTTTGGTCCTATTCGGGTTCTCATTTTGTGTTCCTTGATTTGGTCCCGGTCGCATATCTCGGTGATGTTTCTTCGGATTGTGACATTGTATTTCAAGGCGAGAAGGGCCCTCGATTTGAGCATATCTCAACCATTTGTGCCAAGGAGAGGTTAGATGGGGCACTTGTAGAGGCATGTGCTCGTGCTAAGCAGGGGGTTGTGGACGCCTCGGTCACCACTGACTCTGGGCATAGAGAGGCCGGGGTTGAGTCGGCGCCAAGCCGCATAGGGGCGGCTACCGCTACCCTTGGGCACCCTATAGAGGGAAGGGTGCTCAGGGGTAGGCCGCCCACGCGCCTCCACCTCACCGAGCAGCTGGTGCCAGTGGGTGGAGCTAGTGTCGACATTCCCGCTCGGGAAACCGAGGCCGTGGATGCCACTACTAGGAAGGGGCGCCGCGGCGCCCGACCAAGCAACACCCCCCCCCTCGGCAAATGGCGGTCAGGCTAGTTCGGCCCCACCCGAGGGGCCTATTAGTCCGAACCGTGGTTCCATATGAAGTTCCTATGTTGGAACATACGCGGCTTCAAGGACTTGGGCCGGAGGCGGCAGTTGATTTATTACATCAGGCAGGAGGAGATCGATATTGTAGGTTTGCAGGAGACGATCCGCCAGGACTTCTCCATCCAGGAACTACAGGGGCTGTCCCAACACTTGTTTGCCTGGCAGTGGCTGCCCACGATTGGGCTATCTGGGGGCATCCTGCTGGGTGGCCGGGAGGATCTGTTCTCAGTTGAAGACATGGAAAGAGGGGAATTCTTCGTTAGTGTGTCCATCACTGGCCGACGAAGGAACCTCAGTTGGGAGGTGACCATCTTCTATGGCCCGGCAGATCACGGGCGGTCAACAGACTTCCTGGACGAGCTTAAGGATAAGGTGGAACACTGCACCACGCCGGTGGTGGTCGCGGGAGACTTTAACCTTATTAGGAAGGAAGCTGAGAAGAGTTCCCCTAATATAGATCGTCTGCGTATGTGTTTGTTCAATGATTGCATTGTTGATTTGGCTCTACGCGAGATTGCCTGTGTTGGGGCCAGATTCACGTGGACTAATAAGTAGGTGGACCCTATCCATAGTGTACTTGATATGGTTCTAGCGTTTGTCTAGTGGGAACTCATGTTCCCACTGTGCTCGCTTAGGGCGTTCACGCGGATCGGCTCGGATCATGCCCCCTGATGTTCTCCTCGGGGGAAGAGTCACCACCGCGGGTGAGATGCTTCCACTTCGAACCGTCGTGGTTGTTGTAGCCAGGGTTCATTGAGTTGGTGCGGGACCAATGGGTAGAAGGTCTGGCCACCCCGCCATGCTCTTTTTGCACTATGGACATATGGCACCACTCCACTAAGGTCACCCGCCAATTCATGCAGGGGTGGGGGGCCAATCTAGGGGCGGACATCAGGGCCCGCAAAGGGGCTTTGCTGGATCAGATTAAGGCTCTAGATGTGGTGGTTGATTCGACCGGTTTGTCAGTCAATGAGTGGCTCCGACGGTATTCCCTTGAATCATCACTGATGGAGATTTTCAAGGGAGAATAGCTATTCTGGCAACGCCGAGGGTGCCAGAAGTGGATCCTCCAGAGCGATGCAAATACCGCGTACTTTCAAGCAATTGCCAATAGGCGTCTCGGAAATGTTCTGTCCCGTGTCTCTGGGTGGGTGACAACCTCCTGGATCACCCGGATGGGATTAGATCCCACATCTACTCCTTCTTTAAGGAGCTCTTTATGGCGGTACCCCGTGGTGGGGTATCTTTGGCGGAGGACTTATGGCCGGCTGCGGACAGAGTCTCTGACATTAAGAATATGGAATTGACTCTCCCATTCTCGCCAGAAGAGGTGGGTAGGGCTATCGCCTTTATGAAGGCGGGGTCGGCCCCTGGACCATACAGCTTGTCGGTGGCCTTCTTCCAAAAATTTTGGAATGTCCTAAAGCCGGTGATCATGCCAATGTTCCATGAACTTTACATTGGGACTTTCGACATGTCCCGAATAAGTTATGGTGTCATTACCCTGATCCCAAAAGTAGTTGGGGCTACGGATATTCGACACTTTAGACCTATCACGGTGATCAATGTTCTAGAACACATCTTCGCGAAAGTTTGCGCGACTCATCTGGCCCCTGTTGCGGAGCGGCTAGATCACCCACTCCAGACGGTGTTTCTGAAGGAGCGAAGGATCCATGATGGGATCTTGCCCCTTCATGAGATAGTCCATCAGGTGAGGGCACGTGGCTATAAGTCCGTCTTCCTCAAGTTGGACTTCTAGAAGGCTTATGACCGACTGGATTGGTCCTTCTTGCGATTAGTGTTTTAGCGTCAGGGCTTCGATGACAGATGGTGCTCTTGGACCATGCAGCTGGTTAGGTCTGGTAATAGGGTGATTAATATTATTGGTGAGGTGGGATCCTTATTTACATCCTCTGTAGGAGCAAAGCAAGGGACCTGATTTCCCCCCTCCTCTTCAACCTCACCGTCAATGCGCTGGCCAGAATCTTGGATAAAGTTAGGAGGGCTGACCATCTCTCGGGGTAGTTGGCCACTTGATCCCCGGGGGTGGTGTCACTCATCTGCAATATGTTGATGACGCCATGGTTATGGTGGAGGGGTCGGACATGGACATAGTGAATCTTAAGTCCTCCTTTGTTTCGAGGCTATGTCGGGACTAAAGATCAACTTTGATAAGAGTGAGGTCGTCGTCCTTGCATTCCCGACGAAAGAACAACAGCGGATCACAGACAACCTAAACTGTAGGTTGGCCTCATTTGCTATCACATATTTGGGAATGTCGATGGCCGACTCAAAGATTTTGATGAGTGCTTTCGACTCGTTGGTCGGGCTTGTAGCCTCTAAGGCCGAGCCATGGCATGGGCGGTTTATCTCTCTAATCTAGCGAGCCTCCCCATGTATATGATGGGGATGTATATCCTTTCAGAGGTCATCCGTTGCCCGTTCGATAAGGAGCTCGCTAGGTTCTTCTAGCAGGCTGCTAATGGCCGCCAGAAGTATCACATGGTCAAGTGGGTGAACATCTGTATGCCCAAGGACTGGGGTGGCTTGGGTATTATTACCTCACGTCGCATGAACGTTGCGCTCATGCTGTGATGGGTTTGGCGGATCATGCGCGGCGAGGGTGGCCTGGGGCTCCAGCTCCTTTAGGCAAATTACCTAAGGGGCGAGCCGCTGCTAGCATGTTCCCGCACAGGTGATTCCCAGTTTTGTAGATCCATCCAAGGGATCAAGAGGATATTCGTGTTGGAATCTCTTCCTCTATAGGTAATGGGGCTGGGACCTAATTTTGGCTGGACCCCTGGGTAGGTATTATGCCCCTTAGGGAGAGCTTCCCTAGCCTATTCTCGATCTGCGCAGATCCGCTTAAGGAACATAATTCAAACCTAAATGGCCTAGCAATCTTTGGCTGATTTAAACTGAAATCTAATACTAGAGGAGCATGTTCAGACAGTGTCATAGGCAAATCATTAAGATATAATAAAGGGAACATAGCTTCCCAATCTACACTAACTAAAATCCTGTCCAACTTTTCAAAGGTGGGGTCCTCATGACCATTACACCAAGTAAATCTCAAACCTGAGAGTTCTAGCTCTTTTAATTCACAATTCCAGATAACAGTGTCAAAAAGGCGAGACCATTTAGATAAAACTTTCTTCCTATTAATCTCATTACTTTTCTTAATAATATTAAAGTACCCTCTGATAATAACAGAGAAATCTTTATTTCTCAAAACATAAACAAGTTCTACTAAAAAAATCTCTTTATCTTGTTATGAGGAGCACCATAAATATTAATCAAATTCCCAGACTGCTTATCCTCTACCAGCATTTTGATGAAAGAACTCCTAATTCCGTATCTATCACATTATAAAAACCACTATCTACACCGAGTAACATGCCACCAGAGAGACCTTTAGATTTTTTTTTTGAAAAGGAGGTCATCCCCCGGCCTCTGCATCGGAAAGATGCATACGGCCACTTTATTAGAGCAAGTTCAACAAAACAAATAGTCTGGTCTGCAAAGTACAGCTCACAGAAGGAGCGAAACAAATAAAACAAGAGCAACTCAAAGCCACTACTGGCCGGACGAAAGGATACTAAGGACCTATCCTATTATGCGACCGCCATCCAAACCGGTTGAATATAGCATGTGCTACCATCTCCCACCGGTTGCACCCAGTAGCCAGCTGCTCCCTGGAGCCCGTAGGAGTGAGTAACGACCACGTACGGATCCATGTCGTAGCCCTGAAGATAACCTGCAAGAAGTTAATAATAGATAGTCTGTTAAAAATTATATCATTCCTGCAGTTCCATATAGCGCAAACAAGTGCGCATATTCCAATCTGAATACTTGACGCAATATGAGGAAGCACTCCATTTAGCCACATCCCAAACAACGCGTCAATGCTAACACGAGGAGTAATATCAAAGGCTATATGGACAGACCTCTAAAGTAACTTCGCGAGAGGGCAATCAAGAAATAAGTGTTGAATTGTTTCATCGTGAACACAAAAGCAACATCGTGAACTACCTACCCGTCGCCGCTTTATTAAGTTATCTTTGGTAAGGATCACTAATGGAACATAAGCCCCGGAAAAATTACGACTACCACTGATGCTATTAAGCAAATCAATTAACCAAATCAAGGGAGAAAAAAATGGTTCTTAATTTCATGTACAGCAACAAATCTCAGTTTATGCTCACGAAAAGCATCTCTAAGGAAATACTTCTTCTCCGGATCCCCCGGCCTTCTGGCATTCCTGCAAATATCAGCCATTAGAAAAGCTTTTTGGCATTAATATCACTAGAAATTCTACTTCTACTTTTTCCTAAAACAATACCTTTACTAAAAAATTACCAAATTTATTTTTATGTAAGAAACTACCCAATCCTACTATATTACTAACCACCTTCTCTATATTGTCATTATCTTGTTCACTATCATCATTAGCAGTAAGCATGCTCAGCCTCTTTATCTTGCACATCAGCAGCATCTACTTCTTTACTATGTTTCTGCTCATCTAATGCTTTACTTCTAAAAATGTCAAATCTAGCTTTTTTATAAATGTTTAATCACTTGCACATTATCATCTACCTCTACTGCGTTTTGTCCCAATTTAATCCCTACACCAGCAGCTATAGTGTACTTTCCAATTTATGTCTAGCAGTATTTAGAACAGAAGGTGTAATCTCATTACCTGGGAGCACCTCCAGATTCTTCAACATCGCACTTACGGTTCTCCTCCTATCTTCATCCACCACATTGTCCTTAATTCCCACTGTCTCCTTCCCCATTCTAACAACATTCTCTATGCCAAAATGCACACTAGTACATTCAGATGATTGCATCTCAGGTTGTGAGCCAGGCACTTCTTCAGGATTTTTGTACTCCTCCTCGATCCTCTTCTTCAATGCTTGTGTTTCAGGGCCCAGCTCCTCCTCTGCCCTCTGCCTTTCCAACTCATCATCACTGAAGTTAACTCGTTCTTGTGAGTATCCATCTTACTGAAAATCCATCATAGCAGCATCTTCAACATGTTTCTCATTGTTTTCTCCAAGTCCTTCAGAAATTTGCAATTCATTGTTCCGTTTCTCCATTTTCTGCTTTTCTAACATCTCCCTGAGTTGCATCTCCTTCTCTGGCTCTGACAAACTAACATGTTGCCGTTGTTTCTCTCTGTCCCCCTCACCAGTCATGTCAACATCCTGCATACTTCTAGAACTCGGCCCCACATCAGTTTCACTGTTTCTGTTCTTCTTTGCATTTCTGTCCTCGGATCTTTTATCCAAAACTCTGTCCTGCTCAAATGGTACTAACACTCCATCCTTCAGATATCCTCCTTGCTCAACAATCACCTCCATCTCAAAATATATGTGATATATATAGGGATCTTCCACAATCTCTATACTTCAGGAATTCTTTTAGGATTCTTCACGCCCAGCTTCACTCTCACCAGTCTGACTTTCTGTCCCGCTGGAGTTGCTGTTGTTGTTGGAGTTAGAACACCCAGTTTTCTGTCCTGTTGACTGTCATTTGTAGGTTCCACTAACATTCCTCTTATCCTTTCTACTAGCAGTCATCTGTCTAGAACTATCCTGAGCTCCAACACTTGGCCTAACCTCTATGTGTGAATTATAATTCTGCACAAATTCACTGCTTCCAGGAGTAGGGAAGGAAGGAATATGTGTATTTGGAAGATTAAAGTACCACCTAGTATTCATTTTTTTCTTGTGGTTTATTGTTTATAGCAAGAACTTAACTAGAGATAACTTAGCTAAGCGTCAGGTAGTACCTGACACGTCCTGTGTGTTCTGTTTAGAACCTGAGTCTATTCAACACTTATTCTTTGATTGTGCCGTTGCTAAGCAAATGTGAGAAATTGTGGCTGAGATTTTACACATTTCTGTTCCTTGTGGTTTTGAGTCGCTTGCATCCTTCTGGAAACGTAAGAAGTGTGAGGCTGTCAACTTGGTTACATCTGCCACCTTGTGGGGCTTATGGCGTCTTCGGAATGATTTTGTTTTTCAGGGGCGAAAATGATGAAGTATGAAGTGTGTGGTGGGTTCACTGGTGCGACAATGGGAAGTTCTCTGCTCAGATGCTCAAGCTACATTGCTCCTCGAGTGCCTAAGACTTCTCGATCATCGGCAAGGAGAATTGCTTAGGATCACTTGGTGAGATCCTCCTTCTACACCCTCCTGATGCTATAGTGTAGGAAGCTCTTTACTTCTTCCGCTGTAGCTGTATGACTGGGTGTGTGGAAAATTTTGCCGCCTGATGCAGTTGTAATAAGTAGGGCAGTTGTAGTTGATTTTCAAACTGCAAGTCGTGACCTGTGAACTGTCGTAGTTTGAATTGCTGTTGCCTTGGCTTTTTATAATAAGTTGGGGAGGAGGGAAACCCATCTCATTTGAAAAACAAGTATGCGTGTTGGCTTGGAAAACCTGAAAGACCCACTATGTAGCGGCGCCGCACCTGGGTATTCTCGTGCGGCGGCTAAGGATGACAATTTTACCCATGGGTATGGTACCGGCGGATACTGTATCCGCATGGGTAGGGTATGGGCACAATTTTATACTCATGGATAGTACTCATACACTACCCATTAAATCGTGTTTAGGGCACGGGTATAACCTTGTACCCGTGGATATACCCATACTCTATTCATTTATACTGACATGTAAACCTTACCCGTAGAGGTCCAACATATGCGTAAGGGTCGGTAGTGGCAAAGGAGCTGGGTGACCCAACTACTCCCGCCTCACACTATTACAGGAAATTCCATCGTCTACATCAAATGTTTTTTTTGTCAAATGTGCTATTGATGAATGTAAAATTGTGAATAACTTGTGTATTGTTTGATCTACCCGTTGGGTATCCGATGGGTATGGGTACCCGTCAGGTACGGGTATGGGTAAAATTTTGTACCCGTTCACTACACAAGTATGGGTATGGTATTGTTTTACCCGCCTTATGCCGAACCCATTGCCATCCTTAGCGGCGGCCCAGCTAATTCAAAATTAGTGCGTCCCTCAGTCGTGTTATACTTCAAACTAGATCATGATGGCGCGCGTTGCCGCGCTCGTCCATCTAGAGAAAAGAACTACTATATAAATATTTAGAAAACTTGAACAATGGAAACATTTGGTAAAATTCAAACTAATTGAATTTTGATGTGTTGACACTGATGGTGGCGCATATTTACATCAAGTTTGGAACCTATACACTCACATAAATGCTTTCATTTTTACATTTTCTCTTTGTCCGGTCATTACAAGAAGATGCAAGGAAATACAGAGCAAAAATAATACAATATTCTATCTTGTAAAGGCTAGCATATTCTATTCTTGCACAAGATCAACATCAACTCTAATGCTTGAGTAACATTCCCGAGAGTTCAGCTTACATCAAATAGTTTGTACGGACTAAACCATCCAATTTAAGATCTAGTGTGATATTACAGTAGTGACAAAAGTAACAGAGAAGAAACAAAGTTTTAGCAAGCCTGAATTCATCAGTCAACAAACCATTTGGAATGCTCAGGAAATTAACCAATGACTTAAGAGAAAGAAACAACATGAGCAATCGTCCGTATAACAGGGTACAAAGATGAACTGATCGAAGTCAAGTCCTAGCATGTTGAAACAAAAGTGATTTATATCATCAATCTTTAAGGAGAGGCGTCAATAAACTGATGTTGAATATTTATATTCTCTCGTCTTCTTTAGTACGTATGTAGATTTCCTTCAACAGTTATTGTAAGATGAATGTGCATACCCCGGCCAAATGAGAATATAAGATTTTTTACCAGAATTGTTGACCAGATTTGACCGAAGAAGGCAGAGATCTTTACAGTCAGTATTCTTTATCGAAGCCGTTTAGGCCGCCTCCTCCTTATACTAATCGCTCGCCTACACCGGAGCAAATCTCTCTCGCTTGTCGTCGTCGCCGCCTCCATGATTCATGAACAATCACCAAAGAGAACAGCCACGATTAGCACTATCAACTTCGAGGAAAGAGAGAGGGGAATCAAAATGTAGGCCTGCACTTTACGGTGGACTGTTACTGAAGGAATACCATCGGCCTTGACCCTCGTCATTATGGCGCCGCCGGCGGACATTATAGAGCGACAGAATGGGAAGGGACGACCTGGGCCGATAGGGAAGTGGAGGTGATGCTCGTGGGCCTGTGGCGCTCGATGCAAAAAACAAAATACTCAGCTGATTGACGACCGAGAAGCCGCCCAAGTCGATCTCGGGAGCAGCGGCCCGATAACGTTGGGCAAGCCTGGATGAGCGGGGCGACCGGTGAAAAGGTGCGCTGTGTAACAGAACGATCTGCGGCGTTAAACGAGTGGATCGGATGGTTCAAAACATCAAATCGCTGTGGAAGGCTGTAGCTCGCTAAGTTATACTGTTTCTCAGTAGCTTTGACATGCGACGGAAAATCCCCCTCTCTCTACCATGCTTCCATCTAATGTTTGAAATTCAAAAGGTTTTATCTTCAAAACAGTTAATTAATCGATGATCTGTTTTTACATTGACTTTCTCGCAATGAGATCTTCGAAACTAGATCTCATATTGACATGTTTTGACAATTTTTTTTGTCCATACTTGCCATATTATTGCACTTGTCATATTTGTAAACACTTACTTGCCTGATAGAAAATAACTTAATTGCCATACTTTTTTTCCAATTGCATGTAAAAAATGGCAACTTGACATAGTTAAACCGGCAAGCACAAACAAATCATTTTTGGCAATTACATGTAAAAAATTGACAACTCATCATATTCAAAAATGGCAAGCACAAAAAATCTTTTTTTGGCAATTACATGTAAAAAAATGTCAACTCATCATATTAAAAGTGGAGGTGACAAGCACAACAATCATTCTTTGGCAATTGCATGTACAAAATGATAACTCGTCATATTTAAAACTGGCAAGCACAACAAATCATTTTTTAGCAATTACATGTAAAAAAATTGACAACTCGACATATTTAAAATGGCAAGCACGACAAATCATTGTTGACAATCAGGTGTAAATATGACAAAATCCTATAGTTAAACTAGCAGAGCACAACAAATAGTTTTTGGCAAATCACGTGTAAAAAATGACAATTCAACATAGTTTTATAGAATATGCACGAGTGTGCATATCATATATTATAGAAGAAAGGGGTGAAGAGACCCTCCACAACTTTACAACCACATATTTACAAGGCTCTCTAGCCTCCACAATCACTCACGCTACAAGGAATTACTCGCCGCTAGCCCGCCTACCGAGGCCACTAAAGAATAACTCCATGTCACGCTTAAGCAGCCCAGCCGATCTCCACGTCCACCCTTCGCGATCATTGCTATGTAGTGCCGTTAGAAGTGACGGTGTTTCGCCGTTGAAAACTATAGCGTTGCGGTGTTTCTACAGCCCCCACAAACCTAATGTGATGATTGCATTTAAGTCTCTAGATGCACATTGTGTCACCATGCGTGTGGAGCACCACTCCACCAAGTCATCTTCAGTCCCCGGAGCATGTTTCGGCTCATCAAGTGCACTCCAAATCCATAGCCATAATGTCCTCATGAAAACGCAAGTGAGGAGTATGTGGTTGATTGTTTCAATCTGTTGGTTGCAGAAGGGGAACGTGGCTTGATGTGGGAGACCTCGTCGAGCCAAGCGGTCCGAAGTCCAGCAGCGGTTTCGCATCGCCAACCACGCAAAGAAACGACACTGTAGGGGCGCCTTTTGCTTCCATACAAAATCCGCATATGCTGCCACCTCTCGTCCTATGAAACGTGCCGCGTACGCAGATCGAATCGAGTAGGATCCATTGGCTTCCCAGGCCCAGCAGATGTTGTCTTCCCTCTCGTTATTTAGTTCCACCTCTGTCACTCTTCCCCAAAGATGTATGTATTCCTCAATGTTAGCTAGGCCAAGATTAGGCCCAACGTCCGTTGTCCATGTATTTTCATGAAGGGCTTGTCGTACTGTTCGTGAGGCCCTTGTCCTGGGGACCACCATGCCATAGATGTTTGGTGCCACATCTTGTATTCTGTTGCCATGAAGACATCTGTCTTCCCAGAATAGGGTCGTGTTGCCATTGCCAATAGTTGTGTGCACCGCTGCCTGGTAGATTGCTCTTGCATCTGTTGTGATGTTGATCTCGAATTCTGCCCACGGTCTCTGTTCATCCGTGCAATTCGACATAGTTAAACTGGCAAGCACAACCTTTGACATTGTTTTGTATCATGTTGTACAATATAAAAAACTACCTTTGATATGCATGCAGATTGAGAAGTGATAGTACAATGTCCAACAAGGCAGCAGGTGAAAAAAGACAAATTAAATACGGCCACTGTTAAAAGTTTAAGCTAGTTTAGCTCCCTCGCTTAGCAAATAGTGCTACTGAACCTGCCTGAAGAAAAGATTAGGCCGTAAGCAAAAGAAGTTGGATTGCGGTGAGCGTGGATCGAACACGCGACCTTCAGATCTTCAGTCTGACGCTCTCCCAACTGAGCTATCCCCGCTGTGTGAAATTTTCATCTCATAAACATCTTAAAACTCATCACACCAGTCCGACTTTCTGTACTCTTATATGTCTACATCCTGCACAGTGCTCAGCAAAGATGCAATTTCCTCAAAACCGTCCCTATGCAGCAGAGATTCCGGTATCCCGTAAATTCTTACCCACACACAGAACAATTTAAACTTAGTAGCCGAATTCCACTCAACAACCTTCACACTCACATTGGTTCCCTTCAGACCAAACTAAGGATATTCAGTCATTTTGCTAAGCGTAGCGAGAGATGGGAATTGAGCTAAGAATTTCCTGTCCCCATAGCCTTTCACTTTCCAATCACCACCCCATGGGATTGCGCACTTAAAGCAATGGCCCGTGTACTTCCGTCAGCACTGATTCTTGAGATTAAAAGTTAGTTTGATGGCTATGAAGAAGTAGTAGAGTCACTTTAAGCTCACAAAAGGTAATACCCCCTCCAATCCAAATTAATTGTCGCAGCTCTAGTACAATTTTAGATCAGAGGGAGTAGAAAAATTCTTCAAACTAGATCCTAGTACCAGAATTCATCTTCAAATAGGAGTATACCAGAATCTCTAAAGAGTTAAGTCCACAAAGGATGCCGCAGTTTCCTTCTTCGCGAATGGTATGGTCTGCTTCACACAAGTTGATGAGGAAGAATAGTATGGCTGCATGCATCATTCTGATGCAGAGGCCGGGCCTGACCCTCCTTAAAAAAAGCTTCACCCAAGTTGATGAGGAAGAGAATAGAATCCATCAGTCTCCAATGGAGACGAAAATGGCATTTATGTCAAGAACAAGTCACATTTCAAATCCCTTTAGCACTCACTCACATACACTAGTATTCAAAGAAGACAACTTACTTCCATTACAAAATGACACCTGCTTCTGCATGTGCTGGTCCAAATAAGAGCATAACCCTGGCCTAAACCAAACAACACCATGTGAAACAAGTCTGTGTTAGGTTGATCTCTCTCGAACCCAACGGGTCGGACGGCCCCTGACTCGTGCCCTGATCGGGGGCGTCCAACCAAACCAGGTGGGGGTGGAGCACGACTTACGAGGTTAATCGCTGCCACAATCCCCACCTACAATCCCTACCGATCTAGGGTTAGCGCGGTGCTCACGGGAAGCACACCACCGCCGCCATCTCTCTGCCATCACCGGCCCCTACTTCACCATGGCCGGCGCTGGATCGAGTTCATCTGGACAAGCAGAAGGTAGGTTCACCGGAATGATCTAACCTATCCGATCCAAAGGATCTAACAATGGTATTAGAGCCATGCAAGGCTAAGATCTTCGGTAGAAAAGAAATCACAGAAAGAAATCCCCTCCCCCAAGAACCATAGACAGGGCAAAGAAATCTAAAAAAAAAAAGTTGCGCCGCCGCTCCGGCCGCGCCGTTCCTCTTGATCCCCACACGCATCGGCAAGCCGAGGTGCGGGGAAGAAGAACACCACCCCATGAGGGGCAAAGGGCACCGCGACCAAACCGCTCGACGGCGACGCGCTCACCGAGAGGTGGACGCGCAGCCGGCGAGGGGGAAGGCCACGGCGCCGCCGTCCGAAAGCTCCGCCACAATTGTCGTCCACATTGGACAGAGGAGGCGCTAGTGGTGGAGAAAGTTCGCGGGGGAGGAGAGTGCGGCACGTGGCACAGACGGGCCATCGGCAACTGTCGCCAGCTCGCAGAGCCGCCCCGTCGACTACCGCTGCGGGGAAAGATTGGATCACGGGCCCCGCCCACTCTGCAACAGGAAGAAATAAGAAGAAAAGAGAGGGGGAACGGGATGAAAGAGAAGCGAGCATGAGGCACGTGCGGCGCGGTGGTCTTCGACCCCGTCGCCGGCGGCCGGACTGCCTGCCGTTGGTGGCCGCACTCGCTCCAGGCACGAGAGACAATGAGAGCGGCGAGCAGGGGGAAAGGAGCGAGGGTTTCGTCGTGGTTGCGTCACTAGCTGGTCTTGATCAAACGATCCGCGCGCTGGACCGTTGGATCTGATCCAATGGCCACAAGTAAACCCTAGAACCCGCTAGGCTGCCGGGCCAAAAGTAGAGGCGGGCGCAGCTGCATGCTGGGCTGAAATTGCAGCTGCGGGCCGCCCAGGCCGGCTGCCGCGCCGCGGTGCGTAGTAGACAGGCCGTGGGCCGTTCCTTTTCCGCTGTGGGCCGCGTGTGCTAGGCTTCACTGTTGCTATTTTTGTTTTAGAAAATATAAAAGTAACCAGAAAATGAAATGTTCATGAATTTTAAAAAGAAAATAATAAAGTTCATGAATTTTTATTTGGTCAAAGAAAAGTTTCTATAAATAATAAAAAGTTCATGATTTTTTATTCATGTTTTTCCGCTGCATAAGTAATTAATAGTGCTCTTTTACAAAGAAAATAAAAGTTTAGATAGAATTATGTTTTTAAGAGCATGTTAAAGTGATTATTAGAATGAATATGAATATGTTAGTTTTATGACCAATATTATTAATAACACGATCATGTTTTATTATTGAAATTTAAAGGTGCATTTATTTCTAATATTTTGCCCAACGATAATATAGATTTAATTGCATAGACAATTGTATGTTTATTTTGACCAACATTAGATTAATGCATATGATTGTTATACTGATGTCACTTAAATTGTGATTTCAGGAGGCTTTCACTTGATGAGTTGCCTAAAAGATGTTCCGACACTCAGAGGTGACAATCACACTGAGTGGAGGAAGAAAGTTGAACTGGCATTTGTCTGTGCTGATCTGGACTGGGTTCTGGATGAACCACAGCCGGTCAGACCTACAGAACCAGTAAGAAAGGCCACTGATGATGATGCTACGTGGGCTAAAAAGAGGGGAGATTATGCTCCTTTGGAGATGTCATACATCATAGAAAACCAAAAGTGGACCAATGCAAACAAAAAGTGCATGGCATTTATAAAGAATACAAGTGAGAGCATCATTGTGGGCTCCATTGCAGAGTGCACTTCCGCAGGGGAGTTGCTTACAAAGATAAAGAGTCAGTTCACTGGCTCTTCAAAGATATATGCCACCCAGGTGTTAGAACAACTGGTGACAGAACGCTACACAGGTTGTAGTCATGGAATAAGAGAGCACATCCTTAGGATGAGCAATATGGCAGAAAAGCTAAAGACCATGGATGAGGATTTGGAGATCAAACCAAAGCTCCTGGTCCACCTGGTCATGGCTTCACTGCCAAAGGAGTTTGAAACTTTTGTTGTGAACTACAATATGTCACCTGGAATATGGGACATTGAAAAGACAATAGCAATGTGTGTCCAAGAAGAGGACGGACTCAAAGCCTCACATGGTGGTTCACTCAACTATGTGAAGGATCAAAAGAAAAAGAATTACAATCAAAACAACAAAAGTTCTCCTTCAAAGCCCCAAGGAAAAGCTCCCTATCAGCATCAGCTTCAGCAACAGCCTTTCCCAGTGGATAAAGACACTTGTCTCCACTGTAAGAAGACCGGGCATTACAAGAAAGACTGCCCTGTTTGGCTGAAGTCCTTAATCGCAAAGCAAGGGATTCCATTCGACCCGGACTACGCTAAGAAGAGAAAGAGGAATTGAAGTAGCAAATGGAATTCAAGCGGAAGTTGAAGTTGTCGGCGACATCTCCTTGGAGTTAGCTGATGGATTCAAGCTTCTAATTAGAGATTTTCTTTATGTTCCTTCATGTAATAGAAACTTAATTAGTGTTTCATGTTTGGACAAAGAAAATTATGAGTGTTATTTTCGACACGGCAAGTGTGCCATATGGTATAATAATGCTTATGTGGGTGATGCTTTACTACATGATGAGCTTTATTTGTTATCACTTCGTGAAAAAGTTTATTCCGTTCGCAATGTGAAAGTACATGTTTCCGTGTCGAATAAAGAACAAAAGAAAAGAAAGAGAACATTTGACTCGTCGAAATTATGGCACTGTTGCTTGGGCCATATTTCGAAGGGGAGAATAGAAAGGTTAGTCAAAAGTGAAATTCTTCCTCCGTTAGAATTCTCAGACTTAGAACAATGCGTAGATTGCATTAAAGGAAAGTATATAAAACAAATCAAAAAAAGGTGCAATCCATAGCACAAGCACACTAGAAATCATCCACACTGACATTTGTGGACCATTTCCTGTGAAAAGTGTGGATGGATATGACTCGTTCATAACATTCACAAATGATTACTCTCGCTATGGTTATATTTATCCAATCAAAGAAAGATCTGAAGCGTTGGATAAATTTAAAA
Source organism: Triticum aestivum (assembly GCF_018294505.1). NCBI lineage: Eukaryota > Viridiplantae > Streptophyta > Magnoliopsida > Poales > Poaceae > Triticum > Triticum aestivum. Next base: position 389,503,483 of record NC_057806.1, on the reverse strand, counting down.
TATTCAAAGCTGAAGTTGAAAATCAACATGATAAAAGAATAAAGATAGTAAGGTCCGACCGTGGGGGAGAGTACTACGGTTGGCACACTCCATATGGCCAAGTCCCTGGACCTTTTGCGAAGTTCTTGCAAGAGACTAGCATAGTAGCCCAGTATTCAGTGTCGGGCGAGCCTCAGCAAAATGGAGTAGCTGAAAGGCGCAACCGTACACTTATGGATATGGTGCGCAGCATGATGAGTTATTCCAACTTGCCATTGGGATTATGGATGGAGGCGCTTAAAACCGCCATTCACATTCTCAATAGAGTACCAAGCAAGTCGGTGCCCAAAACACCGTACGAGCTATGGACAGGAAGGATGCCCTCCCTACAACATTTCAGGGTGTGGGGGTGCCCTACTGAGGCCAAACTGTTTAACCCAAACATTGCAAAGTTACATCCCAAAACAGTAAGTTGCCGCTTCATTGGCTATCCAGATAGATCAAAAGGTTTTCGTTTCTACTACCCAGACAGATATACAAAGTTTGTAGAAACAAGACATGCAGTCTTCTTAGAGGATGAAATGATGAGGGGGAGCTTGGTAGCTCGGAAAATTGATCTTGAGGAGAAGTGGGTGCATGCACCTAATCCGATGATTCAGGAGCCATTTTTCTCACTACCAATTGCAACACTATCCATGACAACTATGGGAGTAGACCCGGAACCTGTCCGTTAGGAGCCGACTGAACCCGTTGTTGAGCATGAAAGGGAGGTGCAACAACAAATTTTAGAAGAAGTGCTAGAAGTTGAGGCACAGAATGTGCCAGAAAGTGAGGCCCTTAGAAGGTCTACAAGACCAAGAAAAAGTCAGCTATTTCTATTGACTTTGAAGTTTATAACACAGAAATGGTTCATATGGAAAAATATCCCACTTCATATGAAGAAGCCATGAGAAGCCCTCATTCATCGAAGTGGATGAAGGCAATGGAAGACGAGATGAAATCGATGAGTTCCAAAGATGTTTGGGACTTAGAGGAAATTCCTAAAGGAGCCAAAACAGTAGGCTGCAAATGGGTCTACAAAATTAAGTATGACTCTAAAGGGAATGTAGAAAAGTATAAAGCATGACTCGTGGCAAAAGGATTTACACAAAGAGAAGGGATAGATTACAATGAGACATTTTCTCCAGTCTCATGTAAGTATTCCTTCAGAATCATAATGGCATTAGTTGCTCATTTTGATTTAGAGTTACATCAAATGGATGTTAAGACAACATTTCTGAATGGTGATTTAAAAGAAAATGTCTACATGAAACAGTCTAAGGGTTTTATCATGGAAGTCAAGGAAAATATGGGATGCCGCTTGAAGAAATCCATTTATGGATTAAAGCAAGCCTCTAGACAGTGGTATTTAAAGTTTAATCAAACGATTTAAAGTTTTGGATTTAAAGAAAATATTGAGGATAACTGCATTTATGCAAAGTTTAAAAATGGGAAATATATTTTCCTAATCTTGTATGTGGATGATATCTTGCTTGCTAGTAGTGATGTTAGTCTAGTACAAGAAACAAAGAAGTTCTTATCCTCAAATTTTGACATAACAGATCTTGGTGAAGCATCATATGTTTTGGGCATAGAAATTCACCGAGATAGGAAGAATGGAGTCTTAGGACTATCGCAGAAAGCATATATAGAAAAGGTTCTTAAAAAGTATAATATGCATGTGAGTAAAGCCACACCTTCTCCAATAGTCAAGGGCGATAGTTTTGGGAAAATCCAATGTCCCAAGAACCAGTACGAGATCGATCAAATGAAAGCAGTACCATATGATTTGGCAGTTGGCAGCTTACAGTATGCACAAGTGTGCACTCGCCCTGACTTAGCTTTTATCACCGGGGTACTCGGTAGATATCAAGAGAATCCAGGCATGGAGCACTAGAAGATGGTAAAGAAAGCATTGTGTTATGCGCAAGGCACGAAGGACTACATGCTAATATACAGGAGAAGTGATTCCCTGGAGATAAAAGGGTATCCAGACGCAGATTTTGCGGGGGGGGGGGGGAGAGATGATAGAAAATCCACGTCAGGATACGTCTTCACTCTCGCTGGGGGAGCTATTTCATGGAAAAGCTCCAAACAGTCGATAGTTGCATCATCCACGATGTATGCAGAATTCATAGCATGCTTCGAAGCCACAGGGTAGGCGATACGGCTAAAGAAATTTGTACCCGACTTGAAAGTGGTAGATTGTATTCACAAACCACTAAAGATGTACTGCGACAACCAACCCACGGTATTCTATGCTCACAACAACAAGTCGAGTAATGCTGCCAAAACAATAGAGATAAGGTATTATGTTGTGAAAGATCAAATACAGGATCAAACTATAAGTCTCGAGCATATAAGGACAAAGGATATGCTTGCAGATCCGCTAACGAAAGGCTTACCACCCAATGTGTTCAAGGAACACTTAGCCGGCATGGGTTTAAGGGAAAGCCTTATGATTCCTGGATAGGCCCAAAAGGAACAGAATTTGTTTCTGAACAAAATGTATGTTGTAGCTGAATGATCCTATAGGAAATTGAGCTGTGACGATGAAACATGCTCTATGTACCAATATGTGATGAAACAAATAAACTAGAAAGTATAAGGTTAAAAGTAAAGTTGAGATCAAGAGGGAGAATGTTAGGTTGATCTCTCTCCCGTTTGAACCCAACAGGTCGAACGAGCCCCTGACTCGCGCCCTGATGGGGGGCGCCCAACCAAACCATGGTTTGTGGGCCCTTGTGACCCGCGCTATATATAAACAGAGGTGGGGGCTGGGGCACGACTTACAAGGTTAATCGCTGCCACAATCCCCACCTACAATCCCTACCGATCTAGGGTTAGCGCGGTGCTCACGGGAAGCACACCACCACCGCCATCTCTCTGCCATCACTGGCCCCTATTTCACCATGGCCAACGCTGGATCGAGTTCATCTGGACAAGCAGAAGGTAGGTTCACCGAAATGATCTAACCTATCCAATCCAAAGGATCTAACAGTCTGTCCTCATCAACTGATTTCAACATCACTACTCTGAAATTTACATTAGTTCCATCGTTTTATCCAGGAAGTCCATTTTTGGCCTCATTCAAGATATTCACACTTTTCCCACAAAACACAAGCAAAATATTCCAGCGATGGGAAGTAACTTTTACCCTGTAAATAGGATCAATGGCTACCCCCGTGGAAACAAAAGGGAGCAGCACTGGAAATTTCAACTGTAAGCAAATTCAGAAGTTGTGGGGTCCCAATAAGTTCAAAATGTTTGTGTGGCGCCTTGCTCACAACAGTTTGGCAAACAGGATGAAGATTCAGAGGTTGGGCGTGGAACTGGACATAGCCTGCCCAGTGTGTCATCGGTTGAATGAGACGACGGACACATTTTCCTCAAATGTAAGGTAAAAGAATGTCGGAGCAGGCTGGTGTTGGGTCATCTTAGGGAAATCTTGGTTAAGCACAGCTCTTCCCATGAGATGCTTGGTGAATTGTGGAAAGCTGATAGTGCCTCCCAGCTGAGGGCTCTTATCTTGTGTGGGAGTGGTGGGATGTCAGCAAGAAAGCCAACACAGGGGAGCCAGTTTCTAGTCCTCAGAGATGATTTTGCTGCTGCTGGCACGGGAATATCTATGCACCCGAGAGATTTACTTCATTTTGAAGCAGTGGTGTGCCTTGCTGCTATTGATGGGGCTATCAGACTTGGCGCAAACCAAATTAATTTTGAGAGTCTGATGCTCCCAATCTTGTGAAAGCGTTGAACAACAAGGGGTTTGATATGGCAAAGATCGGCGTACTGGTGATAAGTGTTTCAAATTTTGAGTCTTTCAAGTTCTCTTTTAGTAGTCGTGTCTATTACACCGTAGCGCATGAACTTTCCCAAGTCGGGGTGAGAAATGAGTCCTAGGATTGCTTTTGGGTGGATGATGTCCCTAGCAGTATTGTAAACTTATTAGCCAACGATCATGTTGTGCCTGAATTTTAATGAAATGATATATTTCCTTTAAGAAAAAGGAATGTCAGTCAAGTGCAGCAAAAGTAAAAGCCAGGTAAGATAACAGGCACCCTACCCTGGTGCCCATCAAGCTAGTGAACATCTAGAACAACATTATCAAATCCAGCCTCCTAAAGCGGGGTGATCCAACACGAGTCCCCTGGAGCAAAAGCACCCTAAAGCCGAACAGTTTGCCACACCGACATCACCAGGAGCTGATGCGGTGGACGCGTGATTCGGTGGGCCCCGCTGCCTGCGAGCAAGGACCCACCTGTAAGGCAAGTTGCCAAGTGTGGCTTGGCTATTTAGCCAGCTGGAGCCAGTAGGCGTGGGTGTGTTGTGTATGATGATTCTCTGAACCTTTCTCACCTAACCTGTACCTCCTCCCTCGGAAAGAATCCTCTTCCCCAAGTCTCGATCTCATCCCCTTCCCCTCTCCGATCCCCTCTTGCAATGATGAGTTCGTGACAATTGGTAATCAGAGCTAGGTTTTTCCCACCCAAATTATTTTGTGTTGCCCCTCAAATCCTCTCGATCTAGCCGTAACATCCACCGCTGCGGGTGCAGTCTTGCTCCGGCGAGATCTGCTCGAAATCCCCAGCAGGGTTGGCCTGATTTGGAGCGAGGGCGACGGCGCCTCCCAGCAAACCTTCTGCTCAAACTTGCCACATCATTTCCGCCATGTCGGATCCACGGGAGAGCTCAAAAGCATGCTGCGGGAGCTCTTGAAGCGCTTCGATGAGACCACGCTTGCGGGCAACAAGCAGTGTGAGGCCCAGATCGCGTTCAATACGCAAGTCTCTGCAGATCTGGCGCACATCCGCAAGAAGCTGGACCTCACCCAAGATGACGTCGACGAGGTTCGGCAGCAGCGCGAGCTCCCACCTTCGCCGTCAGCAGCAAAGCGCCACCTACCGCACACCGCCGACCACCACGACAGCGACACCCAGGCCTCTGCGATGATGTCGCTGGAGCACGTCTGCGGATCTCATCCTCAAGGCCCAGCCGTCCGCCTCGCTAACAATGACCCACCTCTGCTACCCACGCAGCACACACTGTCGTACGTGGGCGTGGGGCAGACGAACGCGTTCATGGCGGGCCGCGACGCATGCACCGGGCAGCGCGAGGAGTACACGGTCAAGCCGCCGAAGCACGACTTTCCGCACTTCGACGGCGACGTGCCCAGCCTTTGGATTGACCGCTGCATCACCTACTTCGACCTCTATCGCGTTCCTCCGCATATCTGGGTGACCACCGCCTTGCTCTACATCGACGGCCACGCCGCGCACTGGTACTAGGCGTACCGACAAACACATCGCTCGCCGACGTGGGAGGAGTTCGCCGCGGCCATCATCAACGAATTCGCACCAGACGAATTTGAGATGGAAATGCATAAACTGCTGCAACTTCGCCAAACCGGCACCGTCTCCGAGTATAGGACGGGGTTCGAGACCCACATGTATCACCTTCTCGCCCTCGATGCGTCGCTCAACCCCAAGTTGTTCATCACCCAATTCCTGTTGGGCTTGCGCGACGATCTGCCGGCTGCGGTCCGCCTTCAGGAGCCGTCAAGCATCACGCGTGCAGCGGTGTTGGCCCGGATCATAGAAGAAGAGGCGGGCATGCAACATGCTCGAGCACGGATCATTCCGGCAGGGCGACCACCACCACCACCGCCGCCGCTGCCACTTCCTCCCAGCACCGTGGGGGCGCCATGGCCAGGCGGCGCGGCCGCCCCCAATGACGACCTGGCGCGTGAGCGGCAACTACGAGAGCACCGATGCGCCAACGGGCTCTGCTTCAAATGCAGTGAGCGCTACTCCCGTGACCATCGATGTAAGACGGCCACGCAACTGCTCACGATTCAAGTCGACAACTATGGAGAAGTGCTTAGTGACGATGCGGTGCACACCCTGGACCTGCTCGACGCACCAGCTGATCAAGACCCTGCGCCCGATTGTTGCATGCTCTCCACCCATGTGGTCGCCGGCACCAAGTCGTCGCGCACCATTCGTCTGCGTGCGCTCGTCGGCAATCAAGTCATGTTGCTTTTGGTGGACTCAGGGAGCATGCACAGCTTCGTCTCCAAGGCGTTCGCCGAGCGCGTGCACACTCCAACTATTCCTATGCCCGCGGTGGAGGTCCATGTGGCCAACGGCGAGCGCATGACCTGCAACAGCATGGTGCAAGGGCTGAACTGGTGGATTAAGGCCACACCTTCACCACAGATACGCGTCAACTGGAGTTGGGAGCTTACGACGGCGTGCTCGGCATGGACTGGTTGGAGCAGTTCAGTCCGATGAATTGCCACTGGCTCGACAAGACGCTGACCTTCAAGCACCACGGCGCCATGATCACCCTGCAAGGTGTTCGATCGAAGCAGCACAAGCAGGTGGAGGAGATCAAGCCAGAGAAATTGTGCAAATTGCAAGCCGGCAACGACATTTGGTACATGGCCGTGCTGGATTAGCCCCGCGCACTCGAGCCACCCGCAACCAAAATTCCACCAAGTGGTCAGAGCATTCTGACGGACTTCGCTGACGTGTTCGCCAAACCCAAGGGCCTGCCTCCTCACCACTGCTATGATCACGCCATCACCCTGGTGGACGACGTGCGCCCCGCCAACTCGCGCATGTACCGCTACTCGCCCCTGTAGAAGGACGAGATCGAGCGCCAAGTCCACGAGATGCTCCAGTCGGGTGTCATTGAGCACAGTATGAGCCCGTTCGCTGCACCCGTGCTGCTCGTCAAGAAGAAGGACGGCACCTGGAGCTTTTGCATCGACTACCGCCGGCTCAACGACGCCATGGTCAAGAACAAATTTCCCCTGCCCATCGTAGACGAATTGCTTGACGAGCTAGCTGGAGCAGCCTTCTTCTCCAAGCTGGACCTCCGCGCTGGGTACCACCAGATACGCATGCGCACAGGCGACAAAGAGAAGACGGCGTTCAAGACACACCATGGCCACTTTCACTTCAAGGTCATGCCGTTCGGGCTGACGAACGCACCGGCAATGTTCCAGTGCCTGATGAATGCAATCTTCGCCAAGTATGTGCGTAAGTTCATGATCATATTTTTGGATGACATTTTGATCTTCAGCAAAACTCTGGAGGAGCACCTGGAGCATCTTCGTCTCATGCTCGCTCTGCTTCGCGAGCACCAACTGTACGCCAAGCAGTCCAAGTGCTCTTTCGCTCAAGACGACATCTCCTACCTCGGCCACATCATTTCCAAGGCCAGCGTCGCCACAGACCCGGTGAAGACACACGCTATGGTGGCATGGCTGACTCCTTCAACTACCACCGAGCTCCGCGGCTTCCTCGGCCTCACCGGCTACTACCGCAAGTTCACTGCACACTGCGGCATCATCGCCAAGCCGCTCACAAGTTTGCTCACCAAGAAGGGCTTCGAGTGGACAGAGAAAGCGCAGGTGGTGTTCGATCTCCTCAAGCACGCAATGGTGACCGTGCCTGTGCTCGCGCTCCTAGATTTCACACGCCCATTCGTGATCGAGACGGACGCGTGCGACAACGGCGTTGGCGCGGTGCTGGCACGGGAAGGACACCCGGTGGCGTTTCTCAGCAATGCCTTGGGCGTGCGCAATCAGAAGCTGTCGGCGTATGAGGAGTTCATCGCCGTCATGGTGGCCGTCGAGAAATGGCGCACGTACTTGCAGAGGGGCCCCTTCACCATTGTCACGGATCACAAAAGTCTCTGCAACTTGCAAGATCAGTAGCTCGCCACCGACTTGCAACGCAAGGCCATGGCCAAGCTGGTGGGACTTCAATTCAAGTTCTGCTACCGACGCGGCAGTGAAAATGGAGCTGCGGACGCTCTCTCTCTAGTGGGCGCGACCCTGAATCTCGACGCGCTCTCCATCTGCCAGCCAGCATGGGTGCAAGAGGTGGCCAACTCTTACGCCATGAACATCGATGCACAGGATCGCCTGGCGCGCCTCGCGATCCACAACCCCGACGATGATGGCTACAAGCTCTACAAGGGGCTCATCCGCAAGCAGGAGTGCTTGTGGATCGGCAAGAACACGACTCTGCGCACCAAGATCATCAGTGCTCTGCACAACAGCATGCTCGGTGGTCACTCCGGCGCTACAGCCACCTACCAGCGCATCAAGAAACTTTTCGTCTAGGACGGATTGAAGACCGACGTCTCCGACTACCTGCGGCAGTGCCCCATGTGTCAACATGCCAAACACGAGCAATCCAAGCCGGCGGGCACGCTCACGCCCCTGCCCGTGCCAATGGCTCCCTGGCGCGACCTCACCATGGATTTCGTGGAAGGATTACCATCTTTAGAGGGCTTCGATTCCATCATGGTGGTCGTGGACAGGCTGACCAAATCAGTGCACTTCATTCCGCTTCGAAACCCATTCAAGGCTCCTCGGGTCTCCAAGGTCTTTTGGGATCAGATCGTCAAGCTGCACGGCATCCCCAGCTCCATTGTCTCGGACCGCGATCGCGTCTTCACCAGCGCACTCTGGCGCGAACTCTTCGCCAGTGCGGGCACCAAGTTACACTTCTCCACTGCCTACCACCCCCAGATGGATGGCCAGAGCGAACGCGTCAACCAGTGCATGGAGATGTACTTGCATTGCGCCGTGCACGACTCGCCCCGGCAATGGCGCTGCTGGCTACCTACAGCAGAATTCCGGTACAACTCGTCGTTCCACTCCTCGATCAAATGCACCCCTTCAAAGCTCTATATGGCGTTGAACCCAACCTGGGCGCCATGACTCTCTGGGACGACAAGACGGTGCCCAAGATCGACGGCAAGCCCTGGGACTGGGGACTGCACAAGGCGTGTCTGCGAGAGCAAATTCTTTACGCCCAACATTGCTTCAAGAAACAGGCGGATCAGCATCGCTCAGAGTGCTCCTTTGAGGTGGGCGACTGATACGTCCATTTTGCATCATGCTTTTGTATCCATATTTATTGCATTATGGGTTGTTATTACACATTATGTCACAATACTTATGCCTATTCTCTCTTATTTTACAAGGTTTACATGAAGAGGGGGAATGCCGGCAGCTGGAATTCTGGGCTGGAAAAGGAGCAAATATTAGAGACCTGTTCTGCACATCTCCAAAAGTCATGAAAATTCACGGGAGCACGTTTCAGAATATATAAAAAATATTGGGCGAAAGAAGTACCAGAGGGGGGCCACCCACCGTTCACGAGGGTGGGGGCCATGCCCTACCCCCTGGGCGCGCCCCTGCCTCATGGGCCCCCTGGTGGCCCTCCGATGCCCATCTTTGGCTACATGGAGTCTTTCATCGAGCAAAAAATCATAAGCAAGCTCACGGGACGAAACTCCGCCGCCACGAGGCGGAACCTTGGCGAAACCAATCTAGGGCTTCGACGGAGCTGTTCTGCCGGGGAAACTTCCCTCCGGGAGGGGGAAATCATCATCATCGTCATCACCAACGATCCTCTCATTGGGAGGGGGTAAATCTCCATCGACACCTTCACCAGCACCATCTCATCTCAAACCCTAGTTCCTCTCTTGTATCCAATCTTTGTATCCCAACCTTAGATTGGTACCTATGGGTTGCTAGTAGTGTTGATTACTCCTTGTAGTTGATGCTAGTTGGTTTACTTGGTACAAGATCATATGTTCAGATCCATTATGCATATTAATACCCCTCTAATTATGAACATGAATATGCTTTGTGAGTAGTTATGTTTGTTCCTGAGGACATGGGAGAAGTCTTGCTCTAAGTAGTCATGTGAATTTGGTATTCATTCGATATTTTGATGAGATGTATGTTGTCATCCCTCTAGTGGTGTCATCTGAACGACGACTACATGACACTTCACCATTGTTTGGGCCTAGAGGGAGGCATTGGGAAGTAGTAAGTAGATGATGGGTTGCTAGAGTGACAGAAGCTTAAACCCTAGTTTATGCGTTGCTTCGTAAGGGGCTGATTTGGATCCATATGTTTCATGTTATGGTTAGGTTTACCTTAATACTTCTGTTGTAGTTGTGGATGCTTGCAATAGGGGTTAATCATAAGTGGGATGCTTGTCCAAGTAAGGACAGTACCCAAGCACCGGTCCACCCACATATCAAATTATCAAAGTACTGAACGCGAATCATATGAACGTGATGAAAACTAGCTTGACGATAATTCCCATGTGTCCTCGGGAGTGCTTTACTTTATATAAGAGTTTGTCCAGGCTTGCCCTTTGCTACAAAAAGGATTGGGCCATCTTGCTGCACCTTATTTACTTTTATTACTTGCTACTCGTTACAAATTACCTTATCACAAAACTATCTGTTACCGATAATTTCAGTGCTTGGAGAGAATACCTTACTAAAAACTGCTTATCATTTCCTTCTTCTCCTCGTTGGGTTCGACACTCTTACTTATCGAAAAGGCTACAATAGATCCCCTACACTTGTGGGTCATCAAGACTCTTTTCTGGCGCCGTTGTCGGGGAGTGAAGAGCCTTTGGTAGGTGGAATTTGGTAAGTAAAAATTTATATAGTGTGCTGAAATTTACTGTCACTTGTTACTATGGAACATAATCCTTTGAGGGGGTTGTTCGGGGTATCTTCACCCCGACCAGTAGAGCAAAGAGTTGCTCCTCAACCTATGGAACCTACTGAAAATGTTTACTTTGAAATTCCTTCGGGTATGATAGAGAAACTGCTAGCTAATCCTTTCACAGGTGATGGAACATTACATCCCGATTTGCACCTAATCTATGTGGATGAAGTTTGTGGATTATTTAAGCTTGCAGGTATGCCCGAGGATGTTATCAAGAAGAAGGTCTTCCCTTTATCTTTGAAGTGAGATGCATTGACATGGTTGAGGCAGTTGGGGAACGTTGCAGAAAACAAAAAAAATTCCTACGGTTTCACCAAGATCCATCTATGAGTTCATCTAGCAACGAGTGATCGGATTGCATCTACATACCTTTGTAGATCACGCGCGGAAGCGTTCAAAGAACAAGGATGAGGAAGGCGTACTCGACGTGATCCAAATCACCGGAGATCCTAGCGCCGAACGGACGGCACCTCCGTGTTCAACACACATTCGGTCAGCGTAACGTCTCCTTCTTCTTGATCCAGCAAGGGGGAAGGAGAGGTTGAGGAAGATGGCTCCAACAGCAGCACGACGGCGTGGTGGTGATGGAGCTGCAGTACTCCGGCAGGGCTTCGCCAAGCACTATGGAGGAGGAGGATGTGTTGGAGAGGGAGAGGGAGGCACCAAAGGCGTGGGGTGAGAAGTCCTCCATGTCCCCACTATATATAGGAGGGCCAGGGGGGCGCCGGCCCTAGGAGATCCAATCTCCTAGGGGGTGCGGCCAAGGGGAGGAATCCCTCCTCCCCAAGGCACCTAGGAGGTGCCTTCCCCTTTTGGGACTCTTCCCTTCTTGAAACCCTAGGCGCATGGGCCTCTTGTGGCTGGTGCCCTTGGCCCATATGGGCCAAGGCGCACCCCCTACTGCCCATGTGCCCCCCGGGGCAGGTGGCCCCACCCGGTGGACCCCCGGGACCCTTCCGGTGGTCCCGGTACAATACCGGTGACCCCGAAACTTGTCCCGATGCCCGAAATAGCACTTCCTATATATAATTCTTTACCTCCGGACCATTCCGGAACTCCTCGTGACGTCCGGGATCTCATTCGGGACTCCGAACAACATTCGTGTTACTGCATATACATATCCCTACAACCCTAGTGTCACCGAACCTTAAGTGTGTAGACCCTACGGGTTCGGGAGACATGTAGACATGACCGAGACGACTCTCCGGTCAATAACCAGCAGCGGGATCTGGATACCCATGTTGGCTCCCACATGCTCCTCGATGATCTCATCGGATGAACCACGATGTCGAGGATTCAAGCAACCCCGTATACAATTCCCTTTGTCAATCGGTATGTTACTTGCCCGAGATTCGATCGTCGGTATCCCAATGCCTCGTTCAATCTCGTTGCCGGCAAGTCACTTTACTCGTACCGTAATGCATGATCCCGTGGCCAGACACTTGGTCACTTTGAGCTCATTATGATGATGCATTACCGAGTGGGCCTAGTGATACCTCTCCGTCATACGGAGTGACAAATCCCAGTCTTGATCCGTGTCAACCCAACAGACACTTTCGGAGATACCCGTAGTATACCTTTATAGTCACCCAGTTACGTTCTGACGTTTGGTACACCCAAAGCACTCCTATGGTATCCGGGAGTTACACGATCTCATGGTCTAAGGAAAAGATACTTGACATTGGAAAACTCTAGCAAACGAACTATACGATCTTATGCTATGTTTAGGATTGGGTCTTGTCCATCACATCATTCTCCTAATGATGTGATCTCGTTATCAATGACATCCAATGTCCATAGTCAGGAAACCATGACTATCTGTTGATCAACGAGCTAGTCAACTAGAGGCTTACTAGGGACATGTTGGTGTCTATTATTCACACATGTATTACGATTTCCGGATAACACAATTATAGCATGAATAAAGACAATTATCATGAACAAGGAAATATAATAATAATGCTTTTATTATTGCCTCTAGGGCATATTTCCAACAGTCTCCCACTTGCACTAGAGTCAATAATCTAGTTACATTGTGATGAATCGAACACCCATGGAATTCTGGTGTTGATCATGTTTTGCTCTAGGGAGAGGTTTAGTCAACGGATCTGCTACATTCAGGTCCGTGTGTACTTTACAAATATCTATGTCTCCATCTTGAACATTTTCACGAATGGAGTTGAAGCGACGCTTGATGTGCCTTGTCTTCTTGTGAAACCTGGGCTCCTTGGCAAGTGCAATAGCTCCAGTGTTGTCACAGAAGAGTTTGATTGGCCCCGATGCATTGGGTATGACTCCTAGGTCGGTGATGAACTCCTTCACCCAAATTGCTTCATGTGCTGCCTCCGAGGCTGCCATGTACTCCGCTTCACATGTAGATCCCGCCACGACACTCTGCTTGCAACTGCACCAGCTTACTGCCCCACCATTCAAAATATACACGTATCCGGTTTGTGACTTAGAGTCATCCAGATCTGTGTCGAAGCTAGCGTCGACGTAACCCTTTACGACGAGCTCTTCGTCACCTCCATAAACGAGAAACATTTCCTTAGTCCTTTTCAGGTACTTTAGGATATTCTTGACCGCTGTCCAGTGTTCCTTGCCGGGATTACTTTGGTACCTTCCTACCAAACTTACAGCAAGGTTTACATCAGGTCTGGTACACAGCATGGCATACATAATAGAACCTATGGCTGAGGCATAGGGGATGACACTCATCTCTTCTATATCTTCTGCCGTGGTCGGACATTGAGCCGAGCTCAATTTCACACCTTGTAACACAGGCAAGAACCCCTTCTTAGACTGATCCATATTGAATTTCTTCAATATCTTATCAAGGTATGTGCTTTGTGAAAGACCTATGAGGCGTCTTGATCTATCTCTATAGATCTTGATGCCTAATATATATGCAGCTTCTCCAAGGTCCTGCATTGAAAAACTCTTATTCAAGTAGGCCTTAATGTTGTCCAAGAGTTCTATATCATTTCCCATCAAAAGTATGTCATCTACATATAATATAAGAAAATGCTACAGAGCTCCCACTCACTTTCTTGTAAACACAGGCTTCTCCATAAGTCTGTGTAAACCCAAACGCTTTGATCATCTCATCAAAGCGAATGTTCCAACTCCGAGATGCTTGCACCAACCCATAAATCGAGCGTTGGAGCTTGCACACCTTGTCAGCATTCTTAGGATCGACAAAACCTTCCGGCTGTATCATATACAATTCTTCCTTAAGGAAACCATTAAGGAATGTCGTTTTGACGTCCATTTGACAAATCTCATAATCATAGAATGCGGCAATTGCTAACATGATTCGGACGGACTTTAGCTTCGCTACCGGTGAGAAAGTCTCATCGTAGTCAACCCCTTGAACTTGTCGATAACCCTTGGCGACAAGCCGAGCTTTATAGATGGTCACATTACCATCTGCGATTGTCTTCTTCTTAAAGATCCATTTATTTTCTATGGCTCGCCGATCATCGGGCAAGTCAGTCAAAGTCCATACTTCGTTTTCATACATGGATCCTATCTTGGATTTCATGGCTTCCAGCCATTTGTCGGAATCCGGGCCCGCCATCGCTTCTTCATAGTTCGAAGGTTCGCTGTTGTCTAACAACATGATTTCCAAGACAGGGTTGCCGTACCACTCTGGTGCGGAACGTGTCCTTGTGGACCTTCGAATTTCAGTAGGAGCTTGATCAGAAGTATCTTGATCATCATCATTAACTTCCTCTCTAGTCGGTGCAGGCACCTCAGAAACATTTTCTTGAGTTGCGCCATTTTCGGGTTCAAGAGGTAATACTTCATCAAGGTCTACTTTCCTCCCACTTACTTCTTTCGAGAGAAACTCTTTCTCTAGAAAGGACCCATTCTTGGCAACAAAGATCTTGCCTTCGGATCTGAGGTAGAAGGTATACCCAATAGTTTCTTTAGGGTATCCTATGAAGACGCATTTTTCCGATTTGGGTTCGAGCTTTTCAGGTTGAAGTTTCTTGACATAAGCATCGCATCCCCAAACTTTTAGAAACGACAGCTTAGGTTTCTTCCCAAACCATAATTCAAACGGTGTCGTCTCAACGGATTTCGACGGTGCCCTATTTAAAGTGAATGCGGCAGTCTCTAAAGCATAGCCCCAAAAAGATAGCGATAAATCGGCAAGAGACATCATAGATCGCACCATATCTAATAGAGTGCGATTACGATGTTGGGACACACCATTACGCTGAGGTGTTCCAGGCGGCGTGAGCTGTGAAACTATTCCACATTTTCTTAAGTGTGTGCCAAACTCGTGACTCAAGTATTCTCCTCCAGGATCTGATCGTAGGAACTTGATTTTTCTGTCACGTTGATTCTCAACCTCACTCTAAAATTCCTTGAACTTTTCAAAGGTCTCAGACTTGTGTTTCATTAAGTAGACATACCCATATCTACTCAAGTCATCAGTGAGGGTGAGAACATAACGATAGCCACCGCGAGCCTCAACACTCATTGGACCGCACACATCAGTATGTATGATTTCCAATAAGTTGGTTGCTCGCTCCATTGTTCCTGAGAATGGAGTCTTGGTCATTTTACCCATGAGGCATGGTTCGCACGTGTCAAATGATTTGTAATCAAGAGACTCTAAAAGTCCATCAGCATGGAGCTTCTTCATGCGTTTGACACCTATGTGACCAAGGCGGCAGTGCCACAAGTATGTGGGACTATCATTATCAATCTTACACCTTTTGGTACTCACACTATGAACATGTGTAGCATTACGCTCGAGATTCATTAAGAATAAACCATTCACCATCGGAGCATGACCATAAAACATATCTCTCATATAAATAGAACAACCATTATTCTCGGATTTAAATGAGTAGCCATCTTGTATTAAACGAGATCCTGATACAATGTTCATGCTCAAACTTGGCACTAAACAACAATTATTGAGGTTCAAAACTAATCCCGTAGGTAAATGTAGAGGTAGTGTGCCGACGGCGATCACATCGACCTTGGAACCATTCCCGACGCGCATCGTCACCTCGTCCTTCGCCAGTCTCCGCTTATTCCGCAGCTCCTGCTTTGAGTTACAAATGTGAGCAACTGCACCGGCATCAAATACCCAGGAGCTACTACGAGTACTGGTAAGGTACACATCAATTACATGTATATCACATATACCTTTCGTTTTGTCGGCCTTCTTGTCCGCTAAGTATTTGGGGCAGTTCCGCTTCCAGTGACCACTTTCCTTGCAATAAAAGCACTCAGTCTCGGGCTTGGGTCCATTCTTTGGCTTCTTCCCGGCAGCTTGCTTGCCGGGCGCGGCAACTCCCTTGCCGTCTTTCTTGAAGGCTTTCTTACCCTTGCCCTTCTTGAACTTAGTGGTTTTATTCACCATCAACACTTGATGTTCCTTTTTGACTTCTACCTCTGCTGATTTCAGCATTGCAAATACGTCAGGAATGGTCTTTTCCATCCCCTGCATATTGAAGTTCATCACAAAGCTCTTGTAGCTCGGTGGAAGCGACTGAAGGATTCTGTCAATGACTGCGTCATCCGGGAGATTAACTCCCAGCTGAGTCAAGCGGTTATGCAACCCAGACATAGTGAGTATGTGCTCACTGACAGAACTGTTTTCCTCCATCTTACAACTGAAGAACTTGTCAGAAACTTGATATCTCTCGACCCGGGCATGAGCTTGGAAAACCATTTTCAGCTCTTCGAACATCTCATATGCTCCGTGGCTCTCAAAACGTTTTTGGAGCCCCGGCTCTAAGCTGTAAAGCATGCCGCACTGAACGAGGGAGTAGTCATCGGTACGTGCCTGCCAAGCGTTCATAACATCTTGTTCTGCAGGGAGAACAGGTGCGTCACCCAGCGGTGCTTGTAGGACATAATCTTTCTTGGCAGCTATGAGGATGATCCTCAGGTTCCGGACCCAGTCCGTGTAGTTGCTGCCATCGTCTTTCAGCTTGGTTTTCTCTAGGAACGCGTTGAAGTTGAGGACTACGTTGCCATTTGATCTACGAGACATTTTGTAAAGATTTTAGACTAAGTTCATGATAATTAAGTTCATCTAATCAAATTATTCAATGAGCTCCCACCTAGATAAACATCCCTCCTGTAATCTAAGTATAACATGATCCGAGTTAACTAGGCCGTGTCCGATCATCACGTGAGACGGACTAGTCAACATCGGTGAACATCTTCATGTTGATCGTATCTTCTATACGACTCATGCTCGACCTTTCGGTCTTCTGTGTTCCGAGGCCATGTTTGTACATGCTAGGCTCGTCAAGTCAACCTAAGTGTTTTGCATGTGTAAATCTGTCTTACACCCGTTGTATGTGAATGTTAGAATCTATCACACCCGATCATCACGTGGTGCTTCAAAACAATGAACTGTCGCAACGGTGCACAGTTAGGGGGAACACTTTCTTGAAATTATTATGAGGGATCATCTTATTTACTACCGTCGTTCTAAGTAAACAAGATGCATAAATATGATAAACATCTCATGCAATCAAATAATAATAGTGACATGATATGGCCAATATCACATAGCTCCTTTGATCTCCATCTTGGGGCTCCATGATCATCTTGTCACCGGCATGACACCATGATCTCCATCATCATGATCTCCATCATCGTGTCTCCATGAAGTTGCTCGCCAACTATTACTTCTACTACTATGGCTAACGCGTTTAGCAATAAAGTAAAGTAATTTACATGGCGTTTCTCAATGACACGCAGGTCATACAAAAAATAAAGACAACTCCTATGGCTCCTTCCGGTTGTCATACTCATCGACATGCAAGTCGTGATTCCTATTACAATAGCATGAACATCTCATACATCACATATATATCATTCATCATTCATCACAACTTTGGCCATATCATATCACAAAGCACTTGCTGCAAAAACAAGTTAGACGTCCTCTAATTGTTGTTGCAAGTTTTACGTGGCTGAAGTAGGGTTCTAGCAAGAACGTTTTCTTACCTACGTGAAAGCCACAACGTGATTTGTCAACTTCTATTTACCCTTCATAAGGACCCTTTTCATCGAATCCGCTCCAACTAAAGTAGGAGAGACAGACACCCACCACCACCTTATGCAACTTGTGCATGTTAGTCGGTGGAACCGGTCTCACGTAAGCGTACGTGTAAGGTTGGTCCGGGCCGCTTCATCCCACAATACCGTTGAAGCAAGATAAGACTAGTAGCGGCAAGAAAGTTGACAACATCAACGCCCACAACAAATTGTGTTCTACTCGTGCAAGAGAACTACGCATAGACCTAGCTCTGATACCACTGTTGGGGAACATTGCTGAAAACAAAAAAAAATTCTACGGTTTCACCAAGATCCAAGCAACGAGTGATCGGATTGCATCTACATACCTTTGTAGATCACGCGCGGAAGCGTTCAAAGAACGGGGATGAGGAAGGTGTACTCGACGTGATCCAAATCACCGGAGATCCTAGCGCCGGACGGACGGCACCTCCGCATTCAACACACGTTCGGTCAGCGTAACGTCTCCTTCTTCTTGATCCAGCAAGGGGGAAGGAGGGGTTGAGGAAGATGGCTCCAACAGCAGCACGATGGCGTGGTGGTGATGGAGCTGCAGTACTCTGGTAGGGCTTCGCCAAGCACTATGGAGGAGGAGGATGTGTTGGAGAGGGAGAGGGAGGCACCAAAGGCGTGGGGTGAGAAGTCCTCCATGTCCCCACTATATATAGGAGGGCCAAGGGGGGGTGCGCCGGCCCTAGGAGATCCAATCTCCTAGGGGGTGCGGCCAAGGGGAGGAATCCCTCCTCCCCAAGGCACCTAGGAGGTGCCTTCCCCTTTTGGGACTCTTCCCTTCTTGAAACCCTAGGCGCATGGGCCTCTTGTGGCTGGTGCCCTTGGCCCATATAGGCCAAGGCGCACCCCCTACTGCCCTGTGGCCCCACCTGGTGGACCCCTGGGACCCTTCCGGTGGTCCCGGTACAATACCGGTGACCCCGAAACTTGTCCCGATGCCCGAAATAGCACTTCCTATATATAATTCTTTACCTCCGGACCATTCCGGAACTCCTCGTGATGTCTGGGATCTCATCCTGGACTCTGAACAACATTCGGGTTACTGCATATACATATCCCTACAACCCTAGCGTCACCGAACCTTAAGTGTGTAGACCCTACGGGTTCGGGAGACATGTAGACATGACCGAGACGACTCTCCGGTCAATAACCAGCAGCGGGATCTGGATAACCATGTTGGCTCCCACATGCTCCTCGATGATCTCATCGGATGAACCACGATGTCGAGGATTCAAGCAACCCTGTATACAATTCCCTTTGTCAATCGGTATGTTACTTGCCCGAGATTCGATCGTCGGTATCCCAATGCCTCGTTCAATCTCGTTACCGGCAAGTCACTTTACTCGTACCGTAATGCAGGATCCCGTGACCAGACACTTGGTCACTTTGAGCTCATTATGATGATGCATTACCGAGTGGGCCCAGTGATACCTCTCCGTCATACGGAGTGACAAATCCCAGTCTTGATCCATGTCAACCCAACAGACACTTTCGGAGATACCCGTAGTATACCTTTATAGTCACCCAGTTACGTTGTGACGTTTGGTACACCCAAAGCACTCCTACGGTATCCAGGAGTTACACGATCTCATGGTCTAAGGAAAAGATACTTGACATTGGAAAACTCTAGCAAACGAACTATACGATCTTATGCTATGTTTAGGATTGGGTCTTGTCCATCACATCATTCTCCTAATGATGTGATCTCATTATCAATGACATCCAATGTCCATAGTCAGGAAACCATGACTATCTGTTGATCAACGAGCTAGTCAACTAGAGGCTTACTAGGGACATGTTGGTGTCTATTATTCACACATGTATTACGATTTCCAGATAACACAATTATAGCATGAATAAAGACAATTATCATGAACAAGGAAATATAATAATAATGCTTTTATTATTGCCTCTAGGGCATATTTCCAACAGAGGCTATGTGATGAAATTGGATCATGGAACTACCAACGATTGAAATTGGAATTTCATCAGAAGTTTTATTCTATGTATCTTGTTCATCATGATCGTAATTATATATATAAATTTTGGCCTCACGAAGTAGAAAGCATCGCTCAAGCTTGGGGGAGGCTTAAGTCAATGTTATATTCATGCCCCAATCATGAGCTCTCAAAAGAAATGATTATTCAAAAAAATTATGCTCGGCTTTCTCTCAGTAATCACTCCATGCTCGATACTTCTTGTACTGGATCTTTCATGATGAAGACTATTGAATGGGATTTATTGGAAAGAATTAAATTCAACTATGAATATTGGGACCTTGACGAAGGTAAGGAGTCAGGTATAACACCTAAGTTTGATTGTGTTAAATCTTTTATGGGTACCCATGCTTTCCGTGAATTTAGCACTAAATATGGACTTGACTCTGAGATAGTAGCTTCTTTCTGTGAATCCTTTGCTACTCATGTTGATCTCCCTAAGGATAAGTGGTTTAAATATAATCCTCCCATTGAAGTAAAAGTAGGTTCACCTGTTAAAGTTGAAGAAAAGACTATCACTTATAATGATCATGTTGTTCCTACTGCTTATATTGAGAAACCACCTTTCCCTGTTAGAATAAAGGATCATGCTAAAGCTCCAACTATGGTTAACAAAAGTAATATTAAGACACCCAAACCCCCTGAGCAAATTAAAGTTGAACCTAGTGTTGCTATGGTTAAAGATCTCTTGGCCAATAATATTGATGGGCATGTTATTTACTTTTGCAATGAATCTGCTAGAATTGCTAGACCAGATACTAAAAATAAACATAGACCTGTTGTAGGCATGCCTGTTATTTCTGTTAAAATAGGAGATCATTGCTATCATGGCTTATGTGATATGGGTTCTAGTGCAAGTGCAATACCTCATTCCTTATACCAAGAAATTATGCATGATATTGCACCTGCTGAGATAGAAGAGATTGATGTTACAATTAAGCTTGCTAATAGAGATACTATTTCACCAGTTGGGATTGTTAGAGATGTTGAAGTGTTGTGTGGGAAAGTTAAATACTCTGCTGATTTTCTTGTTCTCGGTTCCCCACAAGATGACTTTTGTCCCATTATATTTGGTAGACCCTTCTTGAATACCGTTAATGCTAAGATAGACTGCAATAAGGATATTGTTTCTGTTGGTTTAGGGGATATGTCTCATGAGTTTAATTTTGCTAAATTTCATAGACAACCCCATGATAAAGAATTGCCTAGTAAAGATGAAATTATTAGTCTTGCTTTTATTGCCGTGCCTCCTAGTGACCCTTTAGAACAATATTTGCTAGACCATGAAAATGATATGTTTATGAATGAAAGAAGGGAAATAGATGAAATATTCTTTAAACAGGGTCCTATTTTGAAACACAACTTGCCTGTTGAAATCCTAGGGTATCCTCCTCCACCTAAGGGTGATCCCGTGTTTGAGCTTAAGCCTTTACCTGATACTCTTAAATATGCTTATCTTGATGAGAAAGAGATATATCCTGTTATTATTAGTGCTAACCTTTCAGAGCATGTAGAAAAGAAATTATTGAAAACTCTGAAGAAGCACCGTGCTGCTATTGGATATACTCTCGATGATCTTAAGGGCATCAGACCCACTTTATGCCAGCACAAAATAAAATTGGAGAAGGATGCTAAACCGGTTGTTGATCACCAACGACGGTTAAATCCTAAGATGAAAGAAGTGGTAAGAAAAGAAATACTAAAGCTTCTTGAGGCAGGTATAATTTATCCCGTTGTTGATAGTCAGTGGGTAAGTCCTGTCCATTGTGTCCCTAAGAAGGGAGGTATTATTGTTGTTCCTAATGATAAAGATGAATTGATCCCACAAAGAATTGTTACAAGTTATAGAATGGTAATTGATTTCCGCAAATTAAATAAAGCTACTAAAAAGGATCATCACCCTTTACCTTTTATTGATCAAATGCTAGAAAGATTATCCAAACATACACATTTTTGCTTTCTAGATGGTTATTCTGGTTTCTCTCAAATACCTGTGTCAAAAGAGGATCAAGAAAAGACAACTTTCACTTGCCCTTTCGGTACCTTTGCTTATATACGTAGGCCTTTTGGATTATGCAATGGACCTGCTACCTTTCAAAGATGTATGACTGCCATATTCTCTGACTTTTGTGAAAAGATTGTTGAGGTATTCATGGATGATTTCTCTGTTTATGGGACTTCTTTTGATGATTGCTTAAGCAACCTTGATCGAGTTTTGCAGAGATGTGAAGAAACTAATCGTGTCTTGAATTGGGAGAAGTGCCACTTTATGGTTAATGAAGGTATTGTTTTGGGGCATAAAATTTCTGAAAGAGGTATTGAAGTTGATAAAGCTAAAGTTGATGCTATTGAAAAGATGTTGTGTCCTAAGGACATTAAAGGTATAGGAAGTTTCCTTGGTCATGCCGGTTTTTATAGGAGGTTTGTTAAGGACTTCTCTAAAATCTCTCGGCCTCTGACTAATCTCTTATAGAAATATGTTCCTTTTATCTTTGATGATGATTTTGTAGAAGCATTTGAAATACTTAAGAAAGCTTTGGTTTCTGCACCTATTGTTCAACCTCCCGATTGGAATTTACCATTTGAAATTATGTGTGATGCTAGTGATTATGCTTTAGGGGCTGTTCTAGGACAAAGAGTTGATAAGAAATTAAATGTTATCCAATATGTTTGTAAAACTCTAGACAGTGCCCAAAGAAATTATGCTACTACTGAAAAAGAATTTTTAGCAGTTGTATTTGCTTGTGATAAGTTCAGACCTTATATTGTTGGTTCTAAAGTAACTGTTCACACTGATCATGCTGCTATTAAATATCGTATGGAAAAGAAAGATGCTAAACCTAGACTTATTAGATGGGTTCTCTTGCTACAAGAATTTGATTTGCATATTATTGATAGAAAGGGAGCTGAGAAACCCGTTGCAGACAACTTGTCAAGGTTAGAGAATGTTCTTGATGACCCACTACCTATTGATGATAGCTTTCCTGATGAACAATTAGTTATCATAAATGCTTCTCGTACTGCTCCATGGTATGTTGATTATGCCAATTACATTGTTGCTAAATTTATACCACCTAGTTTCACATACCAGCAAAAGAAAAAGTTCTTCTATGATTTAAGACATTACTTCTGGGATGACCCACATCTTTATAAAGGAGTAGATGGTGTTATTAGACGTTGTGTACCTGAGCATGAACATGAACAGATCCTACGCAAGTGCCACTCCGAAGCTTATGGAGGACACCATGTTGGGGACAGAACTGCACACAACGTATTGCAATCCGGTTTTTATTGGCCTACTCTCTTCAAGGATGCCCGTAATTTTGTCTTATCCTGTGATGAATGTCAAAGAATTGGTAATATTAGTAGACGTCAAGAAATGCCAATGAATTATTCACTTGTTATTGAACCATTTGATGTTTGGGGCTTTGATTATATGGGACATTTTCCTTCCTCTAATGGGTATACACATATTTTAGTTGTTGTTGATTACGTTACTAAGTGGGTAGAAGCTATTCCAACTAGTAGTGTTGATCATAACACCTCTATTAAGATGCTTAAAGAAGTTATTTTTCCGAGGTTTGGAGTCCCTAGATATTTAATGACTGATGGTGGTTCACATTTTATTCATGGTGCTTTCCGTAAAATTCTTGCTAAGTATGATGTTAATCATAGAATTGCATCTCCATATCATCCACAGTCTAGTGGTCAAGTGGAACTTAGCAATAAAGAGCTTAAATTAATTTTGCAAAAGACTTTCAATAGGTCTAGAAAGAATTGGTCCAAGAAACTGGATGATGCATTATGGGCCTACAGAACTGCATATAAAAATCCTATGGGTATGTCTCCATATAAAATGGTTTATAGTAAAGCATGTCACTTACCTCTTGAATTAGAACATAAGGCATATTGGGCTATTAAAGAGCTCAACTATGACTTCAAACTGGCCGGTGAGAAGAGGCTTTTTGACATCATCTCACTTGATGAATGGAGAACCCAGGCTTATGAGAATGCTAAACTGTTTAAAGAAAAAGTTAAAAGATGGCATGACAAAAGGATACAAAAACGTGAGTTTAATGTAGGTGACTATGTATTGTTATACAACTCTCGTTTAAGATTTTTTTTTGCAGGCAAACTTCTCTCTAAATGGGATGGTCCTTACGTTATCGAGGAGGCCTACCATTCCGGTGCCATAAAAATCAACAACTTCGAAGGCACAAATCCGAGGGTGGTGAACGATCAAAGAATCAAACATTATATCTCAGGTAATCCCATAAATATTGAAACTAATGTTATTGAAACCATAACCCCGGAGGAATACATAAGGGACACTTTCTAGAATGTTTCAAACTACAAAAAGGAATAGGTACGTGGTACGGTAAGTAAACCGACTCCAAAACAGTTCTAATAGCATTTTTTCTCCGTTTTGGAATATTTAAGAAAATAGGAAAATAAGAAGCAGATCGGAAAGGACACGAGGCTTCCACGAGGGTGGAGGGCGCGCCCCCCTGCCTCGTGGGCACCCCGTGTGCTCTATGGACTCTGTTTTCTTGCACGATACTTGTTTTGGTCGGTAAAAATGCATTATATAATCTCCCAAAGGTTTTGACCACCGTATCACGCAAAAATCTGTTTCGAGCTATTTTCTGCGAGGGTTGTCAAGGCCAAGCATCATGTCATCTCCCTCCTCCTCCAGCAATGAGGGCAACGATGCTTGGCTAATGAAGATAGAGCTGAAGAGAGAAGAACCCGGAGAGATCAACAAGGATGATGGGATCAAGAAGGCCATGGGGATCAAGTTCCGGCAGTAGCAGAAGAAGACATCCTTCAACCTCACCACAATCTCTTTACCCCAACGGAGATTGAAGCTTTCAAGATGATTGAGTTAGCTCGCATTCAAAACAAGTATCTCACAAGTGAAAATATGGTGTTGAAGGAGCATATCATCGCACTCAAGGGCATTATCCGCAAATTGGAAGGTCTCTTACGCTCGATGTGCGACTACCCATCATCACCAACACCTTCTTCACCAACAAATAAGAACTGAGCATCGGGTATAGGCACTCCCCTTGGCAACTGCCAAGCTTGGGGGAGTGCCCCGGTATCGTATCACCATCACTTTTATCTTTACCGTTTTTGTTAGTTCGATCCTTTTGGCAATATCTTGATCTAATAGAATAAAGTTTTAGTATGATCTAGTTTTAGTTTTGCTTTATGATCCTTCTATGTAATCGAGTCCGTGAGCTATATATAATAAAGATTAGTGTTGAGTCAAGGGCTTGATTATTTTGCTATGATCTTGAGGGAATAGAATAAAAGAGAAGAATAAAAGGAAATAAAGAGATCATATGGATCTTGTGGAGAGTAATGACTTCACATATAAAGAGTATGATGAATAAAAATTGTTGAGAGTTGACAAACATAGTTTTAGTCATCGTTGCAATTAATAGGAAGTAATAAAGAAAGATAGGTTTTCACATATAAATATACTATCTTGGACATCTTTTATGATTGTGATCACTCATTAAAATATGACTTGCTAAAGAGTTGACGTTGGACAAGGAAAACAACATAATGGGTTATGTTTTCTTACATCTGAGATAAATTATATTGTCATGGATCATCCAACATGTTGAGCTTGTCTTTCCCTCTCTTGCGAGCCAATTTCTTTGCACCAAGTAGAGATACTACTTGTGCTTCCAAATATCCCTAAACCCAGTTTTGCCATGAGAGTCCACCATATCTACCTATGGATTGAGTAAGATCCCTCAAGTAAGTTGTCATCGTTGCAAGCAATAAGAATTGCTCTTTAAATATGTATGACTTATTAGTGTGGAGAAAATAAGCTTTATACGATCTTGTGATGTGGAAGAAATAAAAGCGACAGACTGCATAATAAAGGTCCATATCACAAGTGGCAATATAAAGTGATGTTCTTTTGCATTAAGATTTCATGCATCCAACCATAGAAGCACATGACAACCTCTGCTTCCCTCTGCGAAGGGCCTATCTTTTATTCTTGTCTTATACTTCATGCAAGAGTCACGGTGATCTTCACCTTTCCTTTTTACATTTTATCCTTTGGCAAGCATAATGTGTTGGAAAGATCCTGATATATATGGCTAATTGGATGTGGGTTTTCATGAACTATTATTGTTGACATTACCCTTAGGTAAAAAGTTGGGAGGCAAAACTATAAGCCCCTGTCTTTCTCTGTATCCGATTAAAACTTCATAACCATAAATATCGCGTGAATGTTAGAAATTGTGAAAGACTAAATGATGGTTCAGTATGTGGACTTGTTGAGAAGCTCTTATATCGACTCTTTCCTATGTTATGATAAATTGCAATTGCTTCAATTACTGAGATTATAGTTTGTTAGTTTTCAATGAAGTTTCTGATTCATACATGAGTACGTGAATGAATTGTTACTTTAGCATGGGAGATCATATGACAATATAGAGAGAGAGAGAGAGAGAGTAGCACTATTCTGATCCCGGGATCAGAATAGTTATTTGGATCACAGCCCGTCCTATAAGGGCCCGATGAGATCCTCAGGAGTCCTGAGAAACCCACTGGACCGACTAAAAAACACCACCACACCCGACCCACTGCCCCGATCCCCGCCTCCTCCCTCGAGTCCCTCCCCCGAACGCCAGATCTCGCCATTGCTGCGCGCCTCTAGCTCGCCGCCTCTACCCAACCGTCGTCGGGGCCACCTCCTCCCCCAACCACCCCAGCACGTCACCCACCGCCGACACCCCCTTCCCTGGCCTGATGCGCCTCCTGGCACCGCCGGACCGCCAGCACCACCGGGCGCCGCCGGATCCCCGGAATCCCGCACGCCGCCACTGCCCCCGGGACCAATCACGCCACCACGCGCCGGCGCGTGGCCCGCCGGATCTCCTAGACGCCACTGCTACTCCCCCACTGCTCCGCCAACCTCGTCCTCATCCCGTCGTCGTGTTCTTCGACGAGATCGCCGCTTGGAGGTCCACGAGCGCAAATCCACTCCTGGGCTCCCTGCCGGCAGCCCCACCCTCGATCTTCTTCCTGCATATGTGCGACCCAGGTGCGAACTCGCGCACTTCCTCAGCTCCGCCCCTCCACTACTTCCACTTGCCCATGCCCGGAGGCTCTTCCGACCATGGCTCTCCCGAACTTGATTGGCTCTTCTGTTTGAACTGCAGAAAACAAGTAATGGCTATGCTCTCCCGTCGGTTACCCCTCCCGCCGACCGGCCAGCTCCACCCATCTGAACTTCCTATGACAAACACTCCATTTCCTTCCCCATAGCAGTGGAGATGAGGAGACAAATGTTCTTCTCCTTCTCGCCTTGGGTAGTGTTTGAGTCTGATGGCCGAAGTGGAGATGAGGAGAGGTGGTCAATGGCGCCTGGATTGCGAAGTGGTGAGGTGCAGTAGCGATTGGGAGTTGGGGAAAAAGTTCAGACAAAACTTGTTCAGCGTTTCATGCAAAAAGCAAATTTTCAGTGATGCGTTTTTGCATGTTCGTTGCTTCCACTAATGGTCGGTCCCTATTAGCTTAATGTACTGTAATCTTCTATGCATATCTTACTGTTTCGTGGAAATCCACTAACAAAAAAGAATTGTTCTAGTAAAAAATATAAAAGTATTTCAAAATTAACTAAAAAGGGAATAATCCAATTTCTATACAAATAATGTGGCATTAGTTACAGTACATATATTTACAACAGTGCCTTGACAATAAGAAACACGCCTCCAACACTGGTTTTTTCACATATGTTTGAAGATCTATGGTAGCCAGGAAAACAAAACAGTTCAATATACTGAGAAAAAAAGATTTAAAAACAACTATTCATATGTTAAAAAATATGACGTTTGAATAAGAAAAAAATACATATTTTTATGTAAGTTCATGTGTGAAAGTCAAAGAAGGACAAAAGCACTAAAACTATATGGAATAAGATAGAAATGTTGATAGTGAAATTCGAATAGGAAAACAGAGAAATCCATACTTATAGTGGGAGAATTTTTCACTCGAAGAAAATGCAAAGAAGGCCGGGCAAATTTACTAGGGCGTTTGTAATAAAAGATATTTGCAAGAACTTTCCTTTGAAATTCCCATGTTTTAGAAACAAAAACGAGGAAGTCCAACTTAAAATAAACAAGCATTTTAATGTTTCGATGTTTATATATACAAAAAGAAGAAAACAAGTGTCACCAAGAACTTTTTAACTCTCAAAGTTCAAATTTGATAAAATGAAGAGTTCAAAGTAAATTTTATTGGTGTACGAAAAAATATTCCCATGAATTTTCCCATTATTGAAAATGGATAACGAAAAAGTTCAAATTAAAATAAAAGAGCCTTTCAAACTTTGTAACAGGATCAAATATATTTTTAAATAACCCCAAGAAGATCAAATTGAAATAACAGACAATTCAAAAAATAGTATATAAAAAACCGTTTATAAAATATGGAATTGCGAATTTCTAAAAAAATTATAAGTTTGAATATAAATAACGGAAATGTTTGATATTTATTATAAAATTAGGATTTTCCCAGTTACAAAAGAATAAACCAAGAAGTCCAACTTACAAAAGTAGAGCATTTCAATATTTATAAAAAACATCAGATTTACTTGTTAGTAAAGAAATAAAATCAAGAAGTTCAAATTAAAATAACGGAGTAGTCCAATGTAAATGGAAAACTCAAATTCTTTCAGTTCATAAGAAAAATAAAAGTATGAAGTTCAATTAAAAAAATTGTTTGTGCCTATTTAGAAAGTAAGAAGTTCTAATTAAATTAACAAAAAGTTTGAAGTTTATAAAAACTCAATTGTTTTCTCGTTACTAAAGAATAAAACAAAAAGTTCAAATTAAAACAAATGGAACAACTAAATTATTTTTTACATAGATTTTCCTTTTTTTTAAATTAGAAGTTCGCACTAAAATAACAAAGTGGTTCAATGTTTATTAAATAGATGTTTGATGTTTATATAAACCTAAGATATTCCCGAATACTAAAGATTAAAACCAAGAAGTTCAATATAAAAAATGGAGTGGTTCAATGTATATTAAAAAACTCAGGTTTTCTGATTGCTAGAAAATAAAAACTAAGAAGTTCAATTCAAAAAAGCAGAACAGTTCGATATTTATTTGATAAATCAGATTTTTCCATTAAATAAAGAATAAAGCAATAAGTTCAATTTGAAATAACGAAGAAGTTCGATGTTTCTAACAAAACTCCAATTTTCACATTGCTGAAAAATACACAAAGAAATTAAATAAAAAAAGTTAGAGAGGTTCGATGTCTATAAAATACTCAGACTTTTTCCGTTACTAAAGCGAAATAGAGAGAAGTTCAAATGAATAATAGCCAGAAGTTCATGTACTGCATGGTGTGCGTTTCGTATAAGAAAATTAATAATAAAAAGGTGAAGTCCAAAATTTTGTTGCTAGAAGTTCAGGTGCTTGGCCCGAGAAAACTCAAAAATTGTTGTGAGAGAGGTTGAACAAAAATACATAACAGAAGTTCAAGATGAAAACAGCGGGAAGTTCAACTACTACACGAAATGTGTTTTAGATAGGAATATAAAAATAAAAAAATAAAAAACTTAAAAATGTTTGTTGCAAGAAGTTCACGTGCTCCTCCCGGTGAAGTTCAAGATCTCTAGTGCGAGACGTCCGACCTTCAATTACATGTAAAAAAACAGGCAAACAACGACGTTGTTTTTGCCATTTTTAAAACTGCTCTGAAACGACAAAAAATTGTAACGTTTATCTACATTAAAAAGATGCTCCTATTCATAAGCTTTCCAACGGTATATTATATGCTATATTCCGATGAATGGTTTAAAGTTTTACGTATACCGTTAAAAACACATTTTTACGCATTAAAAAAATATTTTGAACCGTCGTGAGTATGAAAAACTGATCAACACGAAAAAGTTGCGTGTTTTCAACAGCTTTCCATTGGTATATAATTTGCTTAATTCCGGTAAGTGGTTTGGGCATTACGGGCAGAAAATAGCACGTCAAAAGTTCAAACCGACATACCGGAGAAGTTCAACTATTTCACACAGTGCATTTCCATTCGTGATGAAGGCAGAAATCATGATCTCATCATTTTCTAATTTACTTCAAAATGGCAGGAATATCACTTGTGTAAGTTCAAGTCCTCGGTCGGAGAAAGTTAAAAAATATGTTGTGAGAGAGGTTTGTACAAAGAGAATATCATTTGTGTAACACTGACGAAATTGATGGGAAAATTAAAAACAAAAATACGTCATACAAGTTCAACGTGAAAACAGCACGAAGTTCGACTACTATAGTGAATGAATTTGAGATGAAAAACTTTTAAAATTGTCACGAGTATGAAAAAATGATCAACACGGGAAAGTTGCGTGTTTACGGCAGTTTTCCATCGGTATATCACTTGCTCAATTCCGGTGAGTGGATGGAGAGCTACGAGCAAAAAAATCACGTGAAAAACAGAGTGAAGTTCACGTACACACGCCAAGAAATTCAGGTTCTTCACACGGTGCATTTTCGAAGAATCTGTTTCGCGATAAAGGCAGAACGCATGATCCCGCCGTTTTCGAAATTACATGAAAACGGCTAGGAATCAGAGAAAACCATCAACATGAAAAAGTTTCGCATTTTTTGTAGCTTTTCAGCGGTATATTATTTGCCCCATTCCGATAAAGTTTGTAGAAATTACGGCACAAATACGTTTTTAACCATTTTAAAACCTGACATAAAACCGTAATGAATTAGGAGAAACAATATATACAAAAAAGTTTCGCATTTCTTCAAGCTTTTCAACGCCATATCATTTGCTGCATTTGGACGTACGGTTAAAAAATTAGCTCGAAAATACGAACTCGGTTGAACTTGTACCGTTTTCTAAATTACTTTTAAACCATTCAAAATTAGAAAAAACTTTTAACATAAAAAATTAGCGCATTTTCATAAGCTTTCCAACGCCATATTATTTGCCTCAATTGGTTTAGCCGTTTAGAAATGGCGTCGAAAATACGAACTCGGGTGTTCGGTTTGCGAAATTTTACGATTTTACGAATTACTCTTTAACCGTAGGGAATTAGAGAAAACTTTCAACATGCGGAAGGAGCGGTTTTGCAGCATCTTTCCAACGCCATATTATTTGCCTCATTCCGATAAACGGTTTAAAAATGCGATCGAAAATACGATTCACATTTTTTATATGAAGAAAAAACGGTTTTCAAAACTGCTCTTAAACCGCTTACATTTTGCCAAAAATTTAATTTGGGTCATGATACTGATGTCCATAGCTATCCAACGGTATATCGCAAGCCCCATTTGGACATCTTTTAGCTGAAGTTCAACCTAGTACTCGGGGAAGGTCAGGCGCGTTACTCGGGAAGTTCATGTTGTGATCAGAATATTATTCTGATCCCGTGATCAGAATAGTGTTTATGTATATATATATATATATATATATATAGGGTGGGTCTATTATGATAACACCCTTAAGAGTCTTATTCTAATAACACCGAGCTTATTATGATAACACCCGAGTACTCTCCCGCCGGCGAATCGAACCCCACCCGGCTCATCCCCAACCACCTGCCTCCTCTCCCAGTCCAAACCCCCACCTCCCTCCACCTTCTACCAGCGCCACCATCGGAGCACCACACAGGCTGCCGCCGCGCCGCTCCCCTCCCACACCTCAATTCCCCCCGCCCCCGCCCTACATCGCCGTGCTGCCCCCCTGCCATGGCGTCCAGCACAACGACATAGGGCCGCCGGATCCGCCAAGATCCGGTAGTGCCCAGACTGGATCTGTCGACGGGGAGGGCCATGGTGGGAACCAGGGTGGCCACGACGACCATGGCGGGGAGGCAGGCCTGTGCAGCGCCCTCCTTCGACTTCCTCCCGTCGCCGGCAGAGGGGGTAGGAGATGCTCTAGCAAAGGGTCCAACCGACCACGGCCCCGCGCGCTGCCCCGTCACCGGCTACGGAGCCGACACACCGACGGAAACTGCCTCTCCCCTTGTGTGCATGATGCTCGTTGCGATCGACAGCCACCAATCCCCTTGCGACGAGGACAAGAGGGGTGACCACCTCTCCATGCAGTTTGGCTTCGCACCTGGTCTAGTGCAGTCGGATCCTACGAGCAGTGCGTCGCGCGCCCTCGTGTGGTTCATCCAATGCCACCGTGAAATCCCCTCCCTTCCCTAACCTCTCTACTCCAATTCTTCATGCTAGTCGGCGCCTCACCTCCCTGTTCTCCCAATCTCCCGCCTTGACCCGGCCACCACAATCACCACTCCCGGATCTGGAGCCCTGCTCCTCCCCCACCTCTTCCCATTTGACGACAATCAAAATGGTGCACGTGTCAAGCTTTCTCCGGTGCCCCCACCGTCGAGATTGGAGCTTGTTGACCATGGCGTCGGCCTGGGCTTTGTCCTTTTCTCTGTATCTCCGGCTGGGCTTCCCAGCAAGCTGCCCCCAACTCCCACATCTCAGCCTGTGCAGTACGGCCGGCAACTCCGTGCAGTCCAATGGCGCGCGCGTCATTGATGTGGGTTGCAATTCGCTGATGACGGGAGTGCTGCTCGACCGAGCCGCATGAAGCTCGGTTGTGCGGGCGTGCAGCTCGCCTAGCTCGTGCGTGCAGTTTGCCGTGTGCAGATTTTGTTGTCGTGTAGTTTGCTGGATGCAGCTTGCGAGCCACTGCACGGTGTGATGTCGGGCCAACGACGGGTGGGTAAACTATCCAAGCATCTTCTGGTGCAGATTTTGTTGTCGTGCAGTTCTCCTGGATACATACAGTCCATGGTGTGAGCTAGTGCAGTGCAATGACCACACGTTGGCGTTGAGCGGGTATGCACGACGTGTAGTACAGATGCAATTCATATCTTCAGGCAATTGGAGTCTGAAGGCCATCAGGCGCTAGCACTAGAAAAAATGAGATACATGCGGCATGTGGCTCGCAGGTTAAAGAGCACCGAGAAGGTACTCTGACATCTATATCAAAAGTTATATCAACGCTAGGGACTTCATTGTATAACTAAACCAGTTCTGGTGCATTTTCCCTTTGTTACATCTTAATTCAGGTACCAAGGTTGTCCCCAGGAACAGAGACACGACCAACTAGGTATGTATTTTGTCCCATCAGAAATGATGTCAGGCTATAATCTAAAGACTTTTGCGTGGATTGTACCCCGCCTAAACTATTGCCGCTATAGATAGAGCCATGGGGATGAAAAAGCATGACAATGAGGGTCAACATGATTTTGCCCTCCGCTGCGGCCTGCAGTGCCCACTCCAGCAGTCTTCTTCCCATGGCGTACCAGCAGGTACAAAAAAATGCCCAGATCAAATTATTCACTGTAGTTCTCCACTGACGGCCAGCAGTCTAGGTTCCTCTTGGTTGCAGGTTAGTTGGATCGCTGGTGCAGTACCCAACTCTTTCATTGTAGTTCTTTGCTGATGGCGACCGGCTCGTCCCTTGGCCGTGCAGTACACCGTGGACCACTGATTTTTTTGTTTTGTTTGGTTCAGCCAACTCCAAAAATTTGGTGTGAATCGGTGTGTTTTGGTGCAGTACGACGCGTAGAGTTTAATTTCATGTCGGATTTGCAGTGTAGTGTTGCTACTGCTGTGCTGTCAAAGACTCGGGTGTGTTTTGGTGAAGTTTGCTAGTCTCCCATCTACAGCTCATTACCCCTTTGTATGAAGTGCAATTTGTTTTGTGTGTCTTAAAATTCAGTCGACTACATCAACACTTGAAGTGCGTTTGGTCCTCGGATGTGGTTCACTTTTGAGAGTGATGCTGTTCACTTGCCCCCAACATGAAAGTGCAAAAAAAATAGCGCAACAACAAAGATTGTAATGAGGTTCACTTTGATATATGTCGCGGTTCACTTGCCCTAGTCTCTGCGGTCCACTCTCGTTCATAAAAAAAGTAAAAAAACAACAAAAATTGTATGAGAAAAGTTACGCCCGACAAAAGAAATTATGCAGCTCGCTTGCCCGTACGATGCAGTGCAGTTTTCATTCTGAAGCAGTGTGGTCGGCCGTATGATGTTGTTCATCCCATAAGTGAAAAAAAATATTACGGGAGGGAAAAAAGTAATGCCGCTCACTTCTTGATAGCGTTGTGGTCCATTTACACCCGATGTGAAGTGCACTCTGCTTTCTCGTCCTTGAAAAATTACGTTTGAATAAAAGAAACCATGCAGTTCTCTTACCCGTCTGATGCACTGCGGTTTTTCGTCCGATGCAGTGCGGTTTTCAGTCGGATGAAGTACGCACGTCGATTTGGGTGTCGCGAAAAACAGAGTATCCGCATTTCGGTAAATTTAAAACTGCTCTTAAACTATAAGGAATTAGAGAGAGTGTTCTACATGAAAAAGTTGTGTCTCATTGATATCTTTCCAACAGCATATCATCTGAATCATTTCGACAAAAGGTTTGTAAAAAATTCGCGAAAAACGGCCGCTGTCACTCATCGTCCGCCGCACGATTTTCAAAATTAACTTAAAACTGTAAGGAATCTCAAAACCATTTCTACATATGAAAGTTGCGCCTTGTCCATAGCTTTCCAACGACGTATTACACGCCTCGTTTTGACAAAGGGTTCAAAAACTAGAGCAAAACAGTACCGAAAATTGCAAAAAATTAAAAAAAAAACAGAATTCCGCGATTTAGTAAATTCGAAACTGCTCTTGAACCGTAACGAATTAGAGAAAATAATAGATATGAAAAAGATAAGCCTCGATGATATCTTTCCAACGGCGTATCATTTGCCTTATTCCGATGAGCGGTTTAGAAACAATCACGAAAATACGCTCGCTGCCACTCGTCATTCGTCGCACCATTTTTGAAACTGCTCTTAAACCGAGAGGAATCTCGAAAAGTTTTCAACATGGCGAAGTTACGCCTAATCCATAGCTTTCCAACATTATATCATACGCCTCGTTTCGATAAACGGTTAAAAAACTAGAGCAAAAACAGTACCGAAAAAACACTGCGTACAGTTTTTTACGACACGAAGTTCACTAGTCTCTGTAATGCAGTGCTCTAGCTAAAGAAAGTGCAGTGCCCTCGCGCTGAGCATGCAGTGTGGAAGTGTTATCAGAATAGTTATTCTGATAATATTATCAGAATAGACCGGCTGTATATATATATATATAAATATATATAATATGTATATGTTGTTGTTCTAAGAATGATCATGATGCCCTCATGTCCGTATTTTATTTTATCGACACCTCTATCTCTAAACATGTGGACATATTTTTCGATCGCTTTCGCTTGAGGACAAGCGAGGTCTAAGCTTGGGGTAGTTGATACGTCCATTTTGCATCATGTTTTTATATCAATATTTATTGCATTATGGGCTGTTATTACACATTATGTCACAATACTTATGTATATTCTCTCTTATTTTACAAGGTTTACATGGAGAGGGGAAATGCCGGCAGCTGGAATTCTGGGCTGGAAAAGGAGCAAATATTAGAGACCTATTCTGCACATCTCCAAAAGTCCTGAAACTTCACGAAGCATGTTTCAGAATATATAAAAAATATTGAGCGAAAGAAGTACCAGAGGGGGCCACCCACCGTCCACGAGGGTGGGGGGTGTGCCCCCTGCCTTGTGGGCCCCCTGGTGGCCCTCCGATGCCCATCTTTGGCTATATGGAGTCTTTCATCGAGGAAAAAATCATAAGCAAGCTCACGGGACGAAACTCCGCCGCCATAAGGCGGAACCAATCTAGGGCTCCGGCGGAGCTGTTCTGCCGGGGAAACTTCCCTCTGGGAGGGGGAAATCATCACCATTGTCATCACCAACGATCCTCTCATTGGGAGGGGGTCAATCTCCATCAACATCTTCACCAGCACCATCTCATCTCAAACCCTAGTTCATCTCTTATATCCAATCTTTGTATCCAAACCTCAGATTGGTACCTCTGGGTTGCTAGTAGTGTTGATTACTCCTTGTAGTTGATGCTAGTTGGTTTACTTGGTGGAAGATCATATGTTCAGATCCATTATGCATATTAATACCCCTCTAATTATGAACATGAATATGCTTTGTGAGTAGTTACGTTTGTTCCTGAGGACATGGGAGAAGTCTTGCTATAAGTAGTCATGTGAATTTGGTATTCGTTCGATATTTTGATGAGATGTATGTTGTCATCCCTCTAGTGGTGTCATGTGAACGTCGACTACATGACACTTCACCATTGTTTGGGCCTAGAGGGAGGCATTGGGAAGTAATAAGTAGGTGATGGGTTGCTAGAGTGACAGAAGCTTAAACCCTAGTTTATGTGTTGCTTTGTAAGGGGCTGATTTGGATCCATATGTTTCATGCTATGGTTAGGTTTACCTTAATACTTCTATTGTAGTTGCGGATGCTTGGAATATGGGTTAATCATAAGTGGGATGATTGTCCAAGTAAGGACAGTACGCAAGCACCGGTCCACCCACATATCAAATTATCAAAGTACCGAACATGAATCATATGAACATGATGAAAACTAGCTTGACGATAATTCTCATGTGTCCTCGGGAGCGCTTTACTTTATATAAGACTTTATCCAGGCTTGTACTTTGCTACAAAAAGGATTGGGCCATCTTGCTGCACCTTATTTACTTTTATTACTTGCTACTCGTTACAAATTACCTTATCACAAAACTATCTGTTACTGATAAGTTCTTGCAAAGAATACCTTACTGAAAACTGCTTATCATTCCCTTCTGCTCCTCGTTGGGTTTGACACTCTTACTTATCGAAAAGGCTATGATAGATCCCCTACACTTGTGGGTCATCAGTGACATGATTCTCCTCAAGCTCCATCCCTACGTGCAGTCGTGTGTGGCAAACAGACCTTGCGCCAAGCTAGCATACAACTACTTCGGACCATTTTCGGTGCTTGACAAGATCGGCAAGCTGGCATACAAACTGGAGTTGCTGGCGGACAGCAGGATCCACCCTGTTTTCCATGCCTCACAGCTCAAGCCATTCACCCCCAATTATGCACCAGTCTTCTCCGAGCTGCCATGACCACCCGATCTCGCCGGCCACAACGACGAACCAGTGGAGATCATGGAGCACCGCATGGTCAAGCGTGGCGCCAGCGCTATGGTGCAAGTCAAGGTGCACTGGCACAACGACGAGGCGGCGACCACTTGGGAGGACTACGACACACTTTGCTGCCGCTTTCCTCAAGCACCAGCATGGGACGAGCTAACGATTGGCGA
Source organism: Triticum aestivum (assembly GCF_018294505.1). NCBI lineage: Eukaryota > Viridiplantae > Streptophyta > Magnoliopsida > Poales > Poaceae > Triticum > Triticum aestivum. The sequence goes on along the minus strand of NC_057806.1, from coordinate 389,466,603 downwards.
CGGCGATCAGCGCGGCGCTGCTGAAGAGGACGCTTGTTCTGAAGGAGTGGGGAATGTCACACCGGCATCACCAGGAGTTGATGCGGTGGACGCGTGATTCGGTGGGCCCCACTGCCTGCGAGCACGGACCCACCTGTAAGGCAAGTTGCCAAGTGTGGCTTGGCTATTTAGTCGGCTGGAGCTAGTAGGCGTGGGTGTGTTGTGTATGATGATTCTCTGAACCTTTCTCACCTAACCTGTACCTCCTCCCTTGGAAAGAATCCTCTTCCCCAAGTCTCGATCTCATCCCCTTCCCCTCTCCGATCCCTCTTGTGATGATGAGTTCGTGACACAGTTGTCTTCGCCAAAGGATTCAGGTCTGAATCATCCAACTCTAATCCTGCGAGTTGTCGGTCTCCACCCCCAGCACCTGTTGAAGATCTCTGCAGCCATCTTAATGAGCAGAATGGCCATAATAGCAAACTATCTTGATCTCTATGCTTGCTATTTTGTTGGGACAATCAATCGGTAGGTAGTCAAGCCGTCGCCTCTAAAAAAGCTAGTGCTCTCTGCCTCCCGCCGGCGCCGACGCCGGTCTGTCCCGTCTCCAGTGGCCTTAGGGCCATGGAGGCGGAGTGGATCTCGGCCCTTGCCGGTGGGAGGGTGTCGGTGTCAACACCGGCGGATCTTGGGTAGGGGGTCCCGAACTGTGCGTCTAGGCCGGATGGTAATAGGAGGCAAGGGACACGAAGTTTTACCCAGGTTCGGGCCCTCTCGATGGAGGTAAAACCCTACGTCCTGCTTGATTAATATTGATGATATGGGTAGTACAAGAGTAGATCCACCATGAGATCGGAGAGGCTAAACCCTAGAAGCTAGCCTATGGTATGATTGTTGGTGTGTATGTTGTCCTACGGACTAAAACCCTCCGGTTTATATAGACACCGGAGAGGGTTAGGGTTACACAAAGTCGGTTACAATGGTAGGAGATCTACATATCCGTATCGCCAAGCTTGCCTTCCACGCGAAGGAAAGTCCCTTCCGGACACGGGACGAAGTCTTCAATCTTGTATCTTCATAGCCCAGGAGTCCGGCTGAAGGTATAGTCCGGCCATCCGGACACCCCCTAATCCAGGACTCCCTCAGTAGCCCCTAAACCTGGCTTCAATGACGACGAGTCCGGCGCGCAGTTTGTCTTCGGCATTGCAAGGCGGGTTCCTCCTCCAAGTTCTTCATAGAAGATTTTGAACACAAAGATAGTGTCCGGCTCTACAAAATAAGTTTCCACATATTGCCACAGAGAGAATAATATTTTCACAAATCTAATCTGCTGACGTATTCCGTAGTGTGACGCACCACGGCCAAGCCTTTATTCGAATCGCTTTATTATCCCACCTCAGCGCGTCATGCGAGGCGGTTTCCTTGGCACGTCTTGTTGAAGCAGAGATCATGTCCTGTCATGGTTTTATCACGGCAGTTGTCCTAGAGAAAGGACTTAGTCGTGGAGCCATCGCTACGGGTTAGCTTGAAGGGGTTAAAGCGGACACAAGGACGCAAGAGAGTTTATACTAGTTCGGCCCCTTCAATGAAGGTAAAAGCCTACGTCTAGTTGTGATGGAATTGATCGGTGTTTCGATGACTAGGGAGCAAATAAGCTTCGCCTATGTCTCGAGTTGTTGTCTCTCCTTCAACCGCCGCCGGGTTGTCCCCTTATATACATGGGGACGCCCGTCGGTTCACAGAGTCCCGATACCGGCTCATAGATGCGTCCGGTTCGGTCTCCACTATTCCTAACCTATAACACAAGTTACATACCGACGCCAGTTTATAGCTATAGGCCTTAAACCGATTATGGGCCTTTAGCCCTCATCTGCCCTCATGGGCTTTTATCACACTCAACTACTGATGAAGTTAACCCGGCTTGTCCTGGTCAGTTTACGCCCAGTAGTAATATCCCCAACATTAGGCCCCAAATTGATTTGAACAGGTTCATGTCAATCCTTAGCAAAAATCTTCATCTTCAACATCTTCTTGTATTTTGTTGAACCGCCGTGATGTCATCTTCTCTGCTCGCGGTAGACCGGTGTGACATCACTGGTTATAAAGAACCTTATCCTGTTAACAAGCCTGCGACAGTTAAGGCCGCAGCTTTGTTTCCAACCTTGCGGCTCCTTGATTCTCGCGCCTGACATATCCCTTTCTTTATAAATAGGACCGAAGGGTCATTTCCTTTCTCTTTCCCTCCGACCCCTTCTGCTTCATCTTCCTCGCGTCGCCCAGCTTCAGAGCTCCGCCGCCACCGTCGACCTCTGCATCAACCTTGGCCGCTGCATCAACCTGAGTACACCAGAGCATCGCGGCGACCTTCCACTTCTTCCTCAGCTCCGGTAAATCTTCTTTCCTTTCCCTCGTAGATCTGTTCTAGAGTTTCCTCGTTCGTCGAAGTTCATCGAGACTCTGGCGTTGTTCTTCCTTTGTTTCTTCTTTAGCCCATGAATAAAACTTCAAACCTGATGTATTCTCCGTAATGGCTTATCTTCTGTTACCAAAGCAAACCTTTATGCGCATAAAACACTGATCTGGTTCCTTGTGAATTGCTTTGAGATCAACCTTTTAGGTCTAAATCCTTTTATTTTCCTGTCTTACGGTAGATCCAAAATTTCACTGCGACCTTATGAAATCTGTTTTTACCTTCCTTAGTCATTCTTGCCTTAGATCTGTATCTTCTTTACCACATAGGCGGTTCACCTGTGAAAAAGCAATCTATCATATATCATTAGTCCCCTTGTTGAACCGCCGGGATGCTGTTGCTTCATAAACTCCGGTTTAGATAGATCTTCTTCTGGTTTAACATTGCACATATCAATGTACTTTGTAGATTTCATCATGGCCAAGCAAGTGTATGAGTGCAATTGGGTCCCTTCTCGCGTCACAGAGGATCAACTGGACGATTTAGTCCTGATTGGCGCCTTAGGCAGCAAAGACACCGTCCATTGGAGGGCTCTTGGCAAAGAATGCCCCCCCACACCTCGAGAAGGAGAGGTTGTTGTTTTCGTAGACCACTTAGCCCGGGGTTTTAAACCGCCCGGTTCTAAATTCTACCAGGTTGTTCTAGCTGATTTCCAACTCCATCCGCAAGACACTGGCCCCAACTCTGTTACAAATATGTGCCACTTCCAAGTGCTCTTTGAGGTGTTCTTTCAAGAGGAGCCCACAGTGGAATTATTCAGAGATCTTTTCCATCTAAACCGCCGTACTGAGTTTACTGATGGCTCTAATACGGAGTTGGGTGGCATGGCTATTCAAAAAAGGAAAGAGGTCACCTACCCTCACGCCAAGCTGCATAGTCACCCCAAGGAGTGGAATCAGACATGGTTCTACTGCAAAGACACCTCCCCTGCTGGTGAGAATCCCTTTCCTGGCTTTCGTCCGGAGCGGCTCAGCAATACCCATCCTTTTCCTCAACGATTGACTGCCCAGGAGAAAAGCAAATATGCTCCTCAGCTGTCAAATCTCAGGGCCTTTATGGCCAACGGTTTAACAGGGGTTAACCTTGCTCGCTGTTGGATATCATGGAGCATACTGCCCCTTAGTCAGCGCTCCGGTTTGATGTGCGAATATACTGATAGTGTGGATGACCCACTGCGACATTCAAGACTCCAGCTTTCTGGTGAAGAAATCACAGAGGCTGTGCGTAAGATACTGAATGAACCGGAGCACATCTGCGCTAGAACCGGCTTGCTTCCCTTCTGTGCCACCAACAAACCGCCAGCTGTAAGACTTTGATTTTTCTCTTTGCTGAATCTGTTATTGATATATCTGGTCATTGTTTTTAATATCAGTGTCTGCATAACCAGGGCGATGATCCGTTTTGGAGCAAAAAGCTGCCGCAAGAGAAACCAGAGAAAACAGATAAACCGGAAAGAGCAACCCGGGAAAAAACTAAAGTTGTGAAGAAGACTGCCCACCGGAAAAGAACCACTTCATCTTCTAATCCGGCCCTTGATGACGAGGTGGATAATCCAGACTTTGAGGTAGAGCTTGACTCACTTAGTTTATTTTTCATGCATCTTATTGATGATGATATTTGTCAGGATGATGCCGAAGCCAGCCATGCGGATGTTGCAGAGGTAATTATTCTCTCTTCCGATTCATAAACTTTGCCTTCACAAAAAATCTGTCAGGCAAACCGTAAAGTTAAATTTTCTCATCCTCTTGCTTATTTGGATCCTAAACTTCTTATGAAGACTCAACAACACGAAGCTCGCCGCACCACCCGGCACAGCGGCCAGGTAGTTACCTCCGCCGGTTTACCGAACAGTCCGGTTCGGAAATGTCATTCCGAGGTCTCTAATTCGCTTGTCAGTGCTTGTCCTAAAGCGGGCTGCTTTCGTCAACCTCTTAATCCGTCTGACTCCGATTATCAGGTTATTTCCCACTCATCTTTTGGCGAGTCGTCGGCTACTCAGCTCCCACCGCTCAAAACGGTGCTTGGGTAAGCTATATTTATTGTGATGTCTGTAGTATATTGCCTTAGAACATATGCTGTATTTAATTTTGTTATTCTTCTCAGGGCCAAACCCAGGCCGAGCAAGAAGGCCCGCCTGGATAAAGCGGCCGAAGAAGATGTCATTCTTGAACCAGGCACCACACCCAATCTTGAAGCGGCTATTCCTGAGGATATTCCCAATGATCCACCGCAGCCAGATGATGATATTACTGCTGAGGAAATACCTACTAATACCTCAGGTCCTATCCATCAGCCCACAGGTTCCCTCCGGGTTGAAAGCTCCACCGGTCCCGCAAAACCTACTGACAAGCCCACAGCTCCAGTGCAAACCGGCGGTACCGATGATGATGAAATTGTCATTACTGGCACTAGCCATACTGAGCGAAGCAATCCTGTCGCTTTATCCAAACATTCTGCCAAGGAAGAATTAGCTGCTTTTGGCAAAGGCAAGTGGAATGCTGATATGACGGCTTACGCTGCTCTGAACGCCCAAGATATCCATTCCGGCTATCTGAACCGGCTGTATACCAGCCGTGACTATGAAGCCGGTCTGGTTAACATGATGAATCATAAATATGAGGTAACTTCCATATGCTCCTTCCTGCTTGCATGTTTTCATTCTTGCTGACTCTCCTAGCCCCTAAGGGCCGATTTGAAATATTCTTTCAAACCGGGACTTAATAATATGAATCTTGATGCTTTGAAATTTGCTAATGTAGTCCCCAAGGGCCGGTTCAACTTAGCATAGTTAAACCGGTACTTTAAGTAATTGAAACTGCCGCATCAGAATACATATGATCAAATAGCCATTAGCCCCCAAGTGCCAAGTTGAATACTTGTATTGAGCTTGGGACTTTGTAAAAAATTAAAAGATGAAGATCGAATATGCATTAGCCCCCAAGTGCCAAGCGCATAACTTGTTATGTGATTGGTACTTGAATCCTTCTACCGATTTGTTGAAACATATATCTGTATGCCTGCAGGCGGAGCTAAAGGCGAAAGAAAGCCAAGTCATCGATCTGCGAGAAAACCTGAAAACCCAACAGGCTGAAACCTCCAAGGCAAAAGAGGAATTGGCCAGTGCCTTAAGTGCCATGGAACAACTTAAGGAGAACTTCAAGAAGAAACGGGCGGATTGGGCCACTGAAAAGTCCGCTTTGATCAAACGAGCAGAGGATGTCGAGGCTGCACTGAAACCAGTGACGGATGAACTGACCAGCATAAAGCGGCACGTTCATGCCATGACCACTGCTATCTTTGGTAAGCCAGCTTGCCTTCTGAATTGGTTCTGCCTTCTTACAGAGTCGCCGGTTTATTAACCTTTTATGGTATTTCAGGGACACGCATTGGTCACTTGGGGTCAGATGTGCGGAAGAAATTGAAAGCCGCCTATACCTTGGTTGAACAATTGTATATTGGCGCCCAGCGGGTCATCTGTACCGCGTCTCATAACAAACCGGCGCCCACTTTGATTCAAGATACTTTGATGAAACTGTCAGTGCTTCCTGCCCGGGTTGAAGAGCTGAAGAAATCTGCTGCTCGAACTGGTGCAATCAATGCTTTAATCCGGGCAAAAGCCTGGGTGCCGGATTTTGATCCTATTGAAGCGGCTCAGGGTTATCCCAGTTTGAAGGAAGACGGGTCAGAATTTGGTGAAGCGGATCTGCGAGCCATAAACCGGGAGGTACGTCCGCTAGCTTGTCAACTAGCTGAGGAAGCAGATTTGTCTCATTATCAAGCCCAATATGACAGCCAGAACAAGCGAATAGCTGCACCAATCCATGAATCGGAAAACCTGATCCCTCCAATCCGTAAGCATACTTACGCTCCCGATATTGACCCGTCTTTGCTAATCCATGACGAAGATGTTTTTCAAGCATTGATGGGAATTGACTGGACAACTGTGGATTTCCAGCCACTGGGTAGAGAAACGGGAGCTGAAGCGGCGCAGGATGACCCACAACCATCAGGCCAGGCTGGTGGCCAAGCTTAAACCAGAAGCCGGTTTTAAAACTGTCTCTCCTTTGTGAAAAACAATTATGTTATTATGGGCACCATGCTGCCTTGTAATAGGCTAGCTGATACCTTTGATGTTGATATGCCTTCGCGCATAACTTGTTCTTCCTGTGGTAATGAACTTTCCAAAATGCTTTCTGAAATAAGAAATTCGTTAAGTGCCACCGCGGTTGTACCGTCAGGCAGAATATGATGTTTGTATATATAAAGTCAAAACATCCAAAACAAAATTTTAAGTATATGATCAAAAAAATTTGAGATACATAATACCTGCCACCATTGAGTGTGAAGTTGGCTTGGCCAACCTTGAAGCGGAGCTTTTGCAAACCCACACTGTTGGAGGAAATAACAACTCCTGTATATGTATATGACACTGGTTACCATGTAAACCGTGCCGGGGTATAATGAACACCGTGTTACTCCATAAGAGGATGTTAACAACATGGATCAAACCGGACAAATAGTCTCCGGATTGACGTGAACTATGTTCCGTCAATTGATTGGTTAAAAAACTTTGTCGGTTTAAAGAACACAATAAAAAGCAAAAAAAAAACCTTCAAAGAAAAGTATGAAGCAAAAGCAACGACAAAAACGTTTGCCAAAAAAGATTTATTTAAGTTGATCAAATGACTTAACCATGGCCAAACACGACCAAGCTCCCGTTAGGTGTAACTACGGTTCTAGTTAGCCAGGTCCCCACTTGATTCTTGTGGCATTTATGCCGACCAAATGGCGTGGTCATGGTTCGGGTTCGACCAAGCCCCCAAGTGATTCTGTGGCCTTAGGCCGATCAAGAGGCATGACTGGTTCAGACATGACCAAGTCCCCAAGTGATCTGGTGGCTTTCGCCTATCAAGAGGCATGGTATTGGTTCGGACACGACCAATCCTGCAAGTGATATAACACGATGCTTTTAGCAAAGCGAACTCAAGGGGTAAACCGGAGGCCGTTTTAGAGCAACTCCGTGTAACCTCACATGACGTAAAAGAACAGATACCCCGCTTTAGCTGAGGTTCCGGTTTATTATACTTAATCATAATATAAACATTGTATGTACATAAGTATAGCCAATGGCTCAGGTATAGTAAGGCCGAAGATGAGCTATATTCCACGGCCTGTTAGTCTCTTCCTCCGATGTATGTGAGTCCTTATGCTCTCGAATATCGATCATATAGTACCACCCGTTGTGCAGATTCTTGCTGACCACGAAAGGCCCCTCCCAAGGTGGGGATAGCTTATGCATATCAGTCTGATCTTGGATGAGCCGAAGCACCAAATCTCCTTCCTGGAAGGCTCTGGTTCTGACTCGGCGACTGTGATAACGACGAAGATCCTGTTGGTAAATCGTCGACCGGGCAGTTGTGATGTCATGCTCTTCATCCAACCGGTCCAAAGCATCTTGCCATGCTGTCTCGTTGTCCGCTTCAACATAAGCCGTGACACGAGGTGAGTCATGACGGATATCGCTGGGGAGAACCGCCTCCGCTCCATAAACCATGAAGAACGGTGTGTATCCTGTTGATCTGTTGGGTGTCGTATTGATGCTCCATAACACAGATGCTAATTCTTCTACCCAACAACCCGGCGTTCTCTGCAAAGGAACCATGAGCCGGGGCTTGATGCCTCTCAAGATCTCTTGATTAGCTCTTTCTGCTTGACCATTGGACTGTGGATGTGCCACTGATGAAACGTCGAGCCGGATGTGCTCCCGTTCGCAGAACTCCTTCATAGCACCTTTGGATAAATTGGTACCATTATCTGTGATAATATTGTGCGGAAAGCCAAACCGGAAAATCACCTTTTTGATGAACTGAACTGTCGTGGCCGCATCACACTTGCTAATAGGTTCTGCCTCCACCCACTTTGTAAACTTGTCCACCGCCACCAGGAGGTGGGTCTTCTTATCTTTGGACCTTTTGAAAGGCCCAACCATATCCAGCCCCCAAGTCGCAAATGGCCAAGTAATTGGAATCATCCTCAATTCTTGAGCTGGTACATGAGCACGTCTTGAAAACCTTTGGCAACCATCACATCGTCTGACCAGATCCTTCGCATCAGCATGAGCAGTTAACCAATAGAAACCATGGCGAAACGCTTTAGCCACCAGAGACTTTGAACCGGCGTGGTGACCACAATCTCCTTCGTGGATCTCCCGCAAAATTTCACGGCCTTCTTCAGGAGACACGCAACGTTGAAAAGCTCCTGATACACTGCAATGATGTAACTCACCGTTGATGACAGCCATGGACTTGGATCGCCGGATTATCTGCCGGGCCAGAATCTCATCTTCTGGCAACTCGCCCCGGTTCTTGTACGCCAGATAAGGAAGCATCCAATCCGGAATAACATGAAGAACTGCCACCAATTGAGCCTCCGGGTCAGGAATGGCCAAATCCTCTTCACCAGGGATCTTCACCGACGGGTTGTGCAGCACATCCAGAAAAACATTGGGTGGGACCGGTTTGCGCTGAGAGCCCAGCCGGCTTAAAGCGTCCGCCGCTTCATTTTTCCGCCGGTCCACGTGGTCCACCTGATAGCCTCTGAAATAACCTGCAACAATATCCACCTCACGACGATATGCTGCCATGAGTGGGTCCTTGGAGTCCCAAGTGCTAGACACTTGCTGAGCCACAAGGTCCGAATCATCGAAGCACTTAACTCGACTTAGATTCATCTCCTTAGCCATCCGAAGACCATGGAGCAAGGCTTCATACTCAGCTGCACTGTTAGTACAAGGGAACATTAAACGAAGAACATAACAAAACTTATCACCTCGTGGGGAAGTTAATACGACTCCAGCCCCCGAGCCTTCCAACTGCCTGGATCCGTCAAAATGGATGGTCCAATACGTATGATCCGGCTTTTCTTCAGGTGCTTGCATTTCCATCCAATCATTGATGAAATCAACAAGTGCTTGAGACTTAATCGCTGTCCGAGGCACATATTTCAAACCGTACGGCCCCAGCTCTATAGCTCACTTTGCAATCCGGCCAGTTGCTTCCCGGTTCTGGATGATATCTCCCAAAGGAGCAGAACTGACCACTGTAATTGGGTGCCCTTGGAAATATTTCTTAAGCTTCCGGCTTGCCATAAAAACTCCATACACCAGCTTCTGCCAATGCGGATACCTTTGCTTGGACTCAATGAGTACCTCGCTGATATAATAGACCGGACGTTGAACCGGATGCTCCTTACCTGCCTCCTTTCGTTCCACCACAATAGCCACGCTGACCGCACGAGCATTAGCAGCAACATATAGCAGTAATGGCTCCTTGTCAATGGGAGCCGCGAGCACAGGCGGATTGGCCAATTGCCGCTTTAAGTCCTCAAATGCTTCATCAGCAGCAGAACTCCAGACGAACTGATCCGTCTTCTTCAACATCTGATACAAAGGGATCGCCTTCTCACCCAGGCGGCTGATAAACCGGCTTAACGCGGCAATCCGGCCTGCCAGGCGTTGACATCATTGATACACTTCGGTTTAGCCAGGGAGGTGATGGCTGTGATCTTCTCCGGATTAGCCTCAGTTCCCCTGTTGGACACCAGAAAACCCAATAACTTGCCCGCCGGTACACCAAAGACACACTTGTCCGGATTGAGCATCATTTTGTACATCCTTAGGTTATCAAAGGTTTCCTTCAAATCATCAACCAGAGTCTCCTTCTCCCTGGATTTAACCACGATATCATCCACGTAAGCATGTACATTACGGCCAATCTGCTTATGAAGACAATTTTGTACACACCGTTGATAAGTTGCCTGGGCACTTTTGAGCCCAAAGGGCATAGACACATAGCAGAAGGCTCCAAAGGGAGTTATGAATGCCGTCTTCTCCTGGTCCTTAACTACCATGTTGATCTGATGATAGCCAGAATATGCATCCAAAAAACTTAAACGCTCACAACTCGCCGTAGCATCAATGATTTGATCAATACGAGGGAGGGCAAAAGGATCTACTGGACAAGCTTTATGAAGATCTGTGTAATCCACACACATACGCCAGGTGCCATTTTTCTTAAGGACTAGCACCAGATTGGCAAGCCACTCAGGGTGAAAAACTTCAACAATAAAACCAGCTGCTAAGAGCCTGGCTACCTCTTCCCCAATCGCCTTGCGTCTTTCTTCATTAAACCGGTGGAGGAACTGTTTCACCGGTTTGTATTTAGGATCCACATTAAGTGTGTGCTCAGCGAGTTGCCTCGGTACACCTAGCATGTCAGAGGGCTTCCATGCAAAAATGTCTCGATTCTCACGGATGAACTCGATGAGCGCGCTTTCCTATTTCGGATCCAAGTTGGCACTAATGCTGAACTGCTTGGACGAATCACCAGGCACGAAGTCAACAAGCTTAGTTTCTGCTGCTGATTTGAACTTCAGGGCCGGATCATGCTCCGTAGTTGGCTTCTTCAACGGAGTCATGTCCGCCGGATCAACATTGTCTTTATAGTACTTCAACTCCTCGGTGGCACAAATCGACTCTGCATAAGCCGCATCTCCTTCCTCGCATTCCAAAGCGATTTTGTGGCTTCCGTGAACCGTTATTGTCCCCTTGTGACCTGGCATCTTGAGCTGCAAATACACATAACAGGGCTGAGCCATAAACTTGGCGTATGTCGGATGCCCAAACAGGGCATGATATGGACTTTGGATTTTCACCACTTCAAACGTTAATGTCTCTGATCTGGACTCATGATCATCCCCAAAGGCCACTTCAAGAGCTATATTACCAACGGGATATGCTGATCTGCCAGGCACTACACCGTGGAATACTGTATTGGACGGTTTGAGATTCTTATCTGTAAGTCCCATACGACGGAAGGTCTCATAGTATAGGATGTTAATGCTGCTCCCTCCATCCATGAGCACCTCGGTGAACTTATAACCTCCCACCAGAGGCGCCACCACCAGAGCCAACTGACCCGGATTATCGACCTGGAGTGGGTGATCCTCTCTGCTCCATATGATTGGCTGTTCAGACCAACGTAGATAACGGGGTGTGGCCGGTTCAATAGAGTTGACTGCCCGCCTCTGAACCTTCCGGTCTCGCTTGTCCAAGCTAGTGGTAAAGACATGGTACTGCCCATTACTCAACTGCTTTGGGTTGCTTTGGTAACCTGACTGTTGCTGCTGTTGGTTGTATCCACCCTGGTTGTTCTGACTATTTTGACCATTATGTCCACCCGGATTACCATTAAATCCTGAACCAGAACTTCCTCCACCGTAACCCGGCCCGGACCCTGAGCCACCGCCAGATCCGTGATCATACCGAAAATTATTAGAATTCTTGAACTCCTGCATAATAAAGCAGTCCTTCCAAAGGTGGTTTGCTAGCTCCTCCTTCGTCCCATGTCTTGGACAGGGCTGGCTTAGCAGATAGTTCAGGCGGTTTGGGTTGGGGTTGGGCGCTCCACTACGATTTTTCGGCCTACCCTTGCGTCCTTGGCCATTGTCCTGTACATTGGTATTAGCCACAAAATCCATGTTGCCATCCGCTTTACGCTTGCCTCCTCCGCCATTGCCTATCCAGTGATGTTGCTGACCTTTGGAGTTATTGTTCTTCTTCCCCTTCCCTGTCTTGTCATCATCAGATTCGGGGTCCTTGGTACTATCAGAATCATCATATTTTACCAAAGCGGCCATGAGGGTCCCCATGTCGGTGCAATGACGCTTCATCCGTCCCAATTTCAACTTCAGGGGCCCAAACCGGCAGTTGCCTTCTAGGGTTAATACTGCGGTGTCAGCGTTGATGCGGTCTGAGGAGTGCAACACTTGTGAAACCCGGCGTACCCAATGAGTCGTTGACTCTCCTTCCTCCTGAACGCATGTAGCTAAGTCCACTATCGACATAGGTTGTTTACAGGTATCCTTGAAATTGTTGATAAACCGTGCTCGTAATTGGGCCCATGAACTGATAGAATTAGCGGGCAAGCTTTTTAACCAAGTACGGGTTATTCCTTCAAGCATCATGGTGAAGTATTTCGCACACGCCGTGTCATCCACATCAAGCATCTCCATGGCCATCTCATAGCTCTCTACCCATGTCTCTGGTGGTTGATCCGCCATATAATTTGGTACCTTGTGTGGGCCTTTGAAATCCTTGGGAAAACGCACGTTGCGTAAAGCGAGGACGAGGCAAGGCACCCCAAAAGAACTAGAAGTAACACCAGGTTCGATCGAAATGGTTGGACGAACCGGCGTGAGCTGCCGAGCCTGATGTTGTGCGGCTAACTCGGCCTCCCTACGCGCTCGGGCCCGGTTCACCACTTCCTGAGCGTCATCAGCACCACCCGTCGGGTTGTTACCACGGGGTGCTCCACGTCGTTCATTACTCGACACTGCTGGTTCATCCATATGTCTGCTATAGCTCCGGCTTGGACGGGGGGTCGAGTGGATTCGGTCGCGGCTGTACGAGTACGCCTCCTATTGGGCCAAAGCTGTCCTCAGAAGTTCCTTGACCCGTCGCGTCTCTACTGCTTGCGGCGAGTCACCTTCAACTGGAATGGCCTCCAGTCGTGCAGCAGCGGCAACAAGATTGTCCATTGGGTTGGAGTAGTGACCCGGAGGTGTTAAAGCATCCCGAGGTATAACGGTGTTTTGACGAGGCGGGTCCATCTGACGGGGCTGAACCGGTGCACCAGTCCCAGGGGCTTCTGCCCGGTTCCCCTCCAGCGGATTACTGGCTCTTGGTCCTGGAGTGTTGAAAAGGTCTCTGGCCTCGAAAACCGGAGGTAAGCGGGACCGGTGCTTCCTCCTCATGACTTCATGCGACGCGCTCTGATCCAACATAAGGCTGTAGGCCTGTGCGTCTAAAGCGGCCCGCTCTGCGGCCATCCTGGTGTCCTCAGCCGCCAGATCCGTTTTGGCCTGGGTGATTTGTTCCTTTACCTTTGCAATCTCCGTGTTGTGAGCGTCCTGATCTGGTGGATTAACTTCTGCCATAAGCACAGCCAACGCATCAAATAGTTCTGATAGAACCTGAGCCAGTGGGCGCACAGGGCCTCCCGCCCCGACAACCGTTGCCGCTACTGAACCGGAGATCGTTGCCGCGGCTGTCGAAGAGTGAAGCGCTGCTTGTGTTCCGGTCATGAATATTCCAACCCGGTTAGGCAGATCAGAGGGGTCCGGAATACTGTCCCCATCGGAACAGCTCTCAATCCGGCTATCTTGTAGCTGATAAAGAGATTCGGTTTCTCCGGTCGAAGATTCGTCACTGGAACGAATGGCAGTCACCCCGCAAAGCTCCGATCCATCCTCATAACTCCCTCCATGGATCATTCCCACGAAGGCACGCTTCATGGCCGGTTTAATCCGGGCGGATCGCGTACGCTGAGCCGTCTCGACGAGGTCGGTGCAGATGTCCGGCTCAGGGCCCGGTTCACCGATCTTGCCAATGAAAACGTGAATACTACCAAAGGGGACCCGGTACCCGTACTCAATTGAGCCGGCCTCGGGGCCCCAGCCTGCGTCGTCGATGTAGAGTTTGCCGCGACGACTCTTAGTCATCCGGCCTACAGCGTAGCCCTTGAGTCCTTCAAAGCGGCCCTCCAAGAACCGGAAACCATCGTGCGATAGCCCCGCGGTGGGCGCCAACTGTCGTGGTTTTGTCACGGCAGTTGTCCTAGAGAAAGGACTTAGTCGTGGAGCCATCGCTACGGGTTAGCTTGAAGGGGTTAAAGCGGACACAAGGACGCAAGAGAGTTTATACTGGTTCGGTCCCTTTAATGAAGGTAAAAGCCTACGTCTAGTTGTGATGGAATTGATGGGTGTTTCGATGACTAGGGAGCAAATAAGCTTCGCCTATGTCTCGAGTTGTTGTCTCTCCTTCAACCGCCGCCGGGTTGTCCCCTTATATACATGGGTACGCCCGTCGATTCACAGAGTCCCGATACCGGCTCATAGATGCGTCCGGTTCGGTCTCCACTATTCCTAACCTATAACACAAGTTACATACCGACACCGGTTTATAGCTATAGGCCTTAAACCGATTATGGGCCTTTAGCCCTCAACTGCCCTCATGGGCTTTTATCACACTCAACTACTGATGAAGTTAACCTGGCTTGTCCGGGCCGGTTTACGCCCGGTAGTAATATCCCCAACATGTCCCCTTATTCCGGGATTCTCATCAATACGGGCGTGGGTAACCCAACCGCGCCATCGATTACGGCGCTTGGGGATAAGCGAGTTTTACCAGGCTGGTGGGGACACATAGTTGCGTCCACCCATATAAGGGGATAAGGATCCACCTTTTCGCCTACGCCTTCTTCCTCATTTGCCTATCCATTCTTGCGCACCCGAGATCCAGCGCCCAAGTCCGCACTCCCCACCTCAACCTTCTCCAGCCATGTCCAGAGCGGGAGGCAAGTGGATGGTCTCCTTCGTTACGGAGGGACACATCAAAAGACTAAGGAAGGCCGGATACTTGTCTAACGACATTGCGCATCGGCTTCCTGAAGAGGGGCAGCTCGTCCCCACCCCTAGGCCCCATGAGAGGGTGGTGTTCCTCCCTCATTTCCTCCGTGGACTTGGCTTCCCTCTCCACCCATTTGTCCGGGGGCTCATGTTCTACTATGGCCTGGATTTCCACGATCTGGCCCCGAACTTTGTCCTCAACATCTCGGCGTTTATCGTCGTGTGCGAGGCTTTCCTCCGCAACCGCCCCCATTTCGGCCTATGGCTCAAGACTTTCAACGTCAAGCCAAAGGTGGTGCGCGGCAACCAGGCGGAGTGCGGAGGCGCCATGGTGGGCAAGATGCCCAATGTCTTATGGCTCGAGGGCTCCTTTGTGGAGACCCTGAAGGGTGGCAATCGGGGTGGTTTTACATCACCGAGCCGCGCGACCCTGAATGGGTCGCAGCCCCCGAGTTCCGATCTGGACCCCCTACGCGGCTCACCTCCTGGAAGGAGACGGGCCTGTCGTGGGGTAAAAAAGGAGAGCTGACCGGACTCCAAACATGCGTCCAAACCCTGGAGGACAAGAAGCTCAAACTTGTCAACGTAGTCCAGGTTATGCTCATCCGCCGGATCCTCCCATGTCAACAACGGGCTTTCAACCTATGGAAGTTCGACCCGGCACGGATCCGAACTCTGAGCAGGCTCTTCGACACGACGTACGAAGATGCCTGGAAGGTGCTTTTCAAGGGCGCCGAGGCCCCCGCATCCGCTACCGAGGATCACGGATTCAGTACGCAGCGTCACACTCATGTGGTAAGCTGTTTTTACCTTTTACAGGGTATCAGTTTTTCATAGTTTGACTCCATGCGGGATCTAAGCTCGCTTACCTTTGACAGGATTGGCAGGAGACGTCCGGACAGATCAACTGCCCGGCTCCTTTGCCCGAAGGCCCAGCGGACGCTCGTTGGGCGAAGCTGCTGGTTCCGGCACCCCATGTGGTGCCGGAGAAGAAGGCCAAGAAGAAGGCCACGGGGACTCGAAAGAGTGCCCGGCGCCTGGAGGTGTCGGATCCCTCATCCGACGACTCCAAGACGCACTCCTCCCATGAAGACGAGGAGGAGGAAGAAGGGACCCCTCCCCCTCCAGCGGGGGAAGGGAAGAAAAGGAAGGCCGCCCCAACTGGGGAGGCCGAAGGGTCCAAGAAGGGGAAAGCCCTTCCTCCGGACTACTCCACCGACGCCGACGACGGCGGAGAGGAGTGGCCGCCCAGGGCCAAGCCCCTGGCTAAATCGTAAGCATCCAGATACCCGAGTAATTCATAGTATTCCTTTATTGCACAGCTTTCCCTTATGTCGAATATGTTTATGCAGCCCACCCAAAGACTGGCTCGACGCATCGTCGAGCGGTTCACTGGACTCGTCGGATGTGAATTCGCTTCCGATGGCTTCCTCCCCCGCCCTACGGACGACACCGAAGTGTTGTCCCAACAGGTTCCAATCCGGGAGGAGGTGGTCCTGGAGGCGCCGCAAGGCGACCTCCCAGACCCCAGGAGTGAAGGGGATAGAACCCCCAGGGCTCCAAGTCCGGCCCTAGGCCGGACACCGCTCCGGAACCTTCAAAGGTTCCAGAGTCCGGCGGGCGACCTCCTTCCAAGAGGAGCAAGCCCACCGTGTCGGTGACCCCCGTCCAACTGGAGGCGTCGGACAATCTGTTGGAGGTGCTCAAAGGCGCCTCCATCGACGAGGGGCACCGCACCATTATGAGTGCGGTGGTCCAGAAGGTTCAGTCCGCCAAGAGCGGACTGACTGAAGCTTGTACTAGCCTTTTAACAGGTTGTAAGGTAAGTAAAAAATGTGTAAATAATATTACCGCATATACAGTAGCCCCTGATGCTCTGTTTGGCGTTCGGGAAGAAAAGCTGAATAGAGGATCAAGATGAAATTCGCAGGAGTCTAACAAAAAGGAGTCAATATGCGTATGCAGGCTTCTCTGCTGGCGTCCATCATACTAACTGCGGAAGTGGACACGCTAAAGCAGAACCTCGAGCAGTCTGAGCAAGAGCTCGGGCGTGCCAAGAAGCAGCTCGAGGAGAAGGAAGGTAAGAAATACCTTGTTAAAAAAGTGCAATTGCAAAAAATGACAGGATCATCGTGGCTATTGTAGGGGCCACGTCTGAGGTGGCGACCCTTAAGCAAGCGTTGGTCGAGGCCGAGAAGAGGGCGGCCACGGAGCGCACCGAGCGGGAGAAGTATGAGGCCGAGGTTGGCAAGGTGCGGCAAGAGCTCCAGGCTCTCATGGAAAAACATGAAAGTTGGAGTTTGACTCAAAGACGCGAGCGTCCGAGCTCGCGGTGGCTATTGAAAATGCCAAGTCTGCCAAGGCCGAATCCTGGAAGACCCTCCAGGAGTTGGATGAGGTGAAAAAGATAGCGGCGGGTAAGGCATTGTTTATGCAAAGCAAACACGTAAACGTAAGTTACTTGTTACTTACCCGAATCCGGAGCTCTCCAGGAGCATTCGCAGATCTTCCCGGTAGCGTGTCCGATGCCGCCGCATTCTATCGAGCCGAGGAGGGCAGCTCGACGGAGAAGGTGTTCTGGTCTCAGTATGCTGAGGCCAGACACCCCGTGCCCCTGAGCGACCAGCTGAAGCAACGGGTCGAGCTCCACAAGGCGGCCGAACAGGCCATGAAGGGCCTCATAGTTCGGTTGTGGCCTAGAGAGGCTCTGCCCGGGAGCTATTTCGGGATGGTGCGGCGGCTGGTGGGGGCCTGTCCAAGGCTCGAAGTCATCAAGCGCTCCGTCTGCATTGAAGGTGCCCGTAGGGCCCTTGCCCGTGCTAAGGTGCACTGGGGCAACCTGGATGCTGAGAAGCTTGTGAAGGACGGGCCACCGCCGAGGAAGGAGCATCGCAAGCCCGAGAATTATTATAAGGATGTTCTGAAGGGTGCCTGCCTTGTGGCGGATGAATGTTCCAAGGATGTATTTTTTGAGTAAAACTCGCTCGTTTTGTCCTGTGCGCTGAAAACTTGTTCATATGCGCTAAGCAATGCTATTGGAATTTAAAATATTACCTTCTGTACGGCTGTTTATCAATTCTGAGAGATGGCGAGTCGTCGGCTTCTGCCCCCGTGACCCTAGTGCTGGGGTGTTCGGGGATAAATCTGAGCGCTCGTTTTCCCACGTTTAGGTCCTTCGAGGGAGGCGCTCAGCCCAACGAACAAGGCAATCGGACTATAATGCATGAACACTCTCACTTAGCCATAGAATTCTATAATTTTAAATTTCGGCGAAGCCCCTGGTATTCGGAAGACCGAGTTTGGGGCGCTATCCACGCCTTGGCCGGACAGAGCCGACTCCTCGCTCTAAGCGGCATAAGTCTTTAAGGACTCGAAAAAACCTCTCGAACAGCGACCAGTGACCAGCTCTCGCTTCATCATGACAGTCAGTTTTAGCTTTCTCCACTGAGGTGCTCGACCCAGCTCAACTGGGGCACAATCGCAGTGGTTCTCCTAGTGCTACCTTAGCCGATATAGCGGAACGTAAGGCACCAAAACATAGGAGCCGGGCAAACCCAACTATTGACCCAAGACATGATTCGGAGCCAATGCATATAATGCTATAAGTTCGGGGTGTCACACTTGTTAAAGTGTTCGGACTTCTCACACCATATTGAGGGGTACTAAAGCCCCTGGCGTATTTTGGCCGTACCAAAGTGTACGGGTGCAACATGTCGTTAAGGAACATATATTTACAGAAAAAGAGTAATGCAAAAATAGACAAAAGCTATGCATTGTTTATTAAAAAGGGCTGCGATCAAAGCAGAACGATACAAATAATGCGATAAGCAAAAGGTTGGACTATTTAGCATGTCCGTTCCAGGGGCAGGCTGCGGAATGGTATGCGAAACAAGTATAGTGCTCGTGATAGAGACCACCTGGGAGTTCCGTAATGCGGCGTGGCTTGTCTGCTTCCCTGGTTCTTGCATCGTTTGTGCGGCAATTGAACTGCCGAACAGGCCTTCCGAAGAATGGGGTCCTAAAAGTAAGAGAAAATTAAAAAATCGGCAGCCCCTGGTGCGGTTTAAGCCATGTTTCGGGCGTGCCGTGATGATGCCCCTCCCCCTATACCCATGGTATTTCTAGAGCATAGTTATGTACGTGAAGCACTGGCGTCGCCTTTTTGCGAGGGCTGGGGTTGGGGCCGCATTGCTACGCCTGCTTGGATCGTGCCAGGCAGTCTTGTTGTAGGTTACTCCGGGCGCGCTTGACGGTGTCCGATTGTTTAATGGCCGGACTGGAGAACTGCTGGAGAGGCTGCTTTGTACTTCCGCTGCAAGGGCCGTCGTGTACTCCTCCGTTCGGAGGGAGCGTTCGGCGTTTCCATTGACTGTAATTACTCCTCGAGGGCCTGGCATCTTGAGCTTAAGGTATGCGTAGTGCGGTACCGCGTTGAACTTGGCGAATGCGGTTCGCCCGAGCAGTGCGTGATAGCCACTGCAGAATGGGACTATGTCGAAGATTAACTCCTCGCTTCAGAAATTATCCGGAGATCCGAAGACCACTTCAAGTGTGACTGAGCCTGTATAGTTGGCCTCTACACCTGGTATTACGCCTTTAAAGGTCGTTTTGGTGGGCTTAATCCTCGAGGGATCTATGCCCATTTTCCGCACTGTATCTTGGTAAAGCAGGTTCAGGCTGCTGCTGCCGTCCATAAGGACTCTAGCGAGATGAAATCCGTCAATAATTGGGTCTAGAACCAATGCAGCGAATCCGCCATGACGGATGCTAGTGGGGTGGTCCCTTCGATCAAAGGTGATCGGGCAGGAGGACCATGGGTTGAACTTTGGGGCGACTGGCTCTACCGCGTATACGTCCCTTAACGCGCGCTTCCGCTCCCTCTTGGGGACGTGGGTTGCGTATATCATGTTCACCGTCCGCACTTGTGGGGGAAAACCCTTCTGTCCACTGTTGTTCGGCAGCCGGGGCTCTTTGTCGTCATCGCTATGCAGCCCCTTGTCTTTGTTTTCAGCATTTAACTTGCATGCCTGCTTGAACACCCAACAATCCCTGTTGGTGTGATTGGCCGGCTTTTCGGGGGTGCCATGTATCTGGCACAAGCGGTCGAGTATTCGGTCCAAACTGGACGGGCCCCTAGGATTCCTTTTGAATGGCTTTTTCCGCTGACTGGATTTAGAGCCTCTGAATCCGGCATTAACTGTTGTATCCTCAGCATTGTCGCCGTTAATGCGGCGCTTCTGCTTGTTGCGACGCGACCTGCCACTACCGTCCCTGGTATCTGAATTACCAGGGTTCTTGGTCATATTGTTGCTACGAGCAAGCCAGCTGTCTTCTCCCGCGCAAAAGCGGGTCATGAGTGTCATGAGTGCTGCCATAGATTTCGGCTTTTCCTGTCCTAGGTGTCGGGCAAGCCACTCGTCACGGATATTGTGCTTGAAGGCTGCTAGGGCCTCTGCGTCCGGACAGTCGATTATTTGATTTTTCTTTGTTAGGAACCGTGTCCAGAATTGCCTGGCCGATTCCTCTGGCTGCTGAATTACGTGGCTTAGGTCATCGGCGTCTGGTGGTCGCACATAAGTGCCCTAGAAATTGTCGAGGAATGCGGCTTCCAGGTCCTCCCAACAACTGATTGATCCTGTTGGCAAGCTGTTAAGCCAATGACGAGCTGGTCCTTTAAGCTTGAGTGGGAGGTATTTGATGGCGTGGAGATTATCGTCGCGGGCCATGTGGATATGAAGGAGATAATCCTCGATCCATACCGCAGGATCTGTTGTGCCATCATATGATTCGATGTTTACGGGTTTGAAACCCTCGGGGATTTGATGGTCCATTACTTCGTCTGTGAAGCATAGTGGATGTGCGGCGCCTCTGTACTGGGCTATATCACGACGTAGCTCCAACGAGCTTTGTCTACTGTGTTCGGTCCTACTGGATTTATGTCCGGCGTGACGGTTATTGTCTCGAGTCGTGGGGCGCCCACGTGATCCGTAGATCGATCTTATTTGCCTTGCCTTGTCCTCCAACATATCTCGCAGGTCTGGCGCATTTTCCCATGCCTTGGTACGGGGTGCGGCTTGAGTGGAGGGCCGAGAGGCCTCTCTGTCACGGCCACGAGGTGACCGGTCGGCCGTATCAAGTGCTTCCTCCTCTAATCGGGGTAGCAACCTGCGGGTAGCTCTTGGAGGGGCGTTCGAGTTTATGCTCTTCGGCCGCAAGGACTTCAGTCCATCTATCGACTAGCAAATCTTGATCAGCTCTAAGTTGTTGCTGTTTTTTCTTAAGGCTTCTTGCCGTGGCCATAAGCCTGCGTTGAAAACGCTCTTGCTCGACGGGATCCTCTGGCACGACGAATTCATCGTCGTCGAGGCTTGCCTCGTCTTCGGAGGGAGGCATATGATTACCGTCCTCGACCTCTCTGTCTGCCGCTCTCTCATGAGGGCTGGTTTCTCCATCCTCCTGTGCTGAATCTTGCTGGAGGGGGTTTTCTTCGGCACTCTCCGGAGTATTATTATCTCCCGTGCTGGAATCGCCGTATTTGTTTTGGCGGGATTTTGAGCGGCGCCGCTGATGCCGGCGCTTAGGCTGTTTCTTGGAGGGGTCATCCTCCGCTGTTCCATCGCCATCTCCTTCTTTTGGGGTGTCCACCATGTATATGTCATATGACAAGGTGGCTTTCCAGGGCCCGATAGGCGCTGGTTCTTCATCGTCTCCTGCATCGACGTCCATACCGTCGATGTCTTCGGAGTCGAAGTCGAGCATGTCGGTTAAATCGTCGACAGTGGCTACAAAGTGGGTGGTGGGTGGGCTTTGAATTCCTTCATCGTCCGTATCCCATCCTTGCTGGCCGTAGTTCGGCCAGGGCTCTCCTAATAAAGAGAGACTTTAGTGTCTTCAGAATATCGCCGAAAGGCGAGTGCTGAAAGATGTCCGCGGCAGTAAACTCCATGATCGGCGCCCAATCGGATTCGATCGGCAGGGGCGCGGAGGGTTCGGAGTCCGGAGAGGAGTCCGGCTCCTTGGAGTCACGAGTCTCGCAGAGTGCGGGGCTGGTGTTCGGCTCGATCGCCGTTGGGAGCGCAGCCCCCGAGACGGTGTTCAACCACTCATCCTCGATCGGCGCAGTTGGCTCCGAATTAAGGGTCGAAGCTGATGCGGGTGCTTGTAGTCGTCGCTAGGTGGTCTACGGATCTGGATGTAATTTTTATTATTTCTAGTGTTTGTTGTATTACCATGATTGAATATGAATAGATTGAAAGTTTTTCTCGCAAAAAAATCGATACGTAGTCAAGTAGAAGGTCATTTGCCGAAAAAGGGTTTCCCCCCGCTTTGTATACAAAGCAACCAACCGAACCATACATGGATAGGTGCTGGGGCGGAAGCAGCACAGTCACGCCTAAAAGAAACGACAGAGAAAAGCAAAAGAAACAAATGCCGACAACGGCGGATCAACAAAAACAAAGAAGCCTCGCGATCGCAGCGCCCACCAAGATCTTCCACTAGACTCCAAGACTCCGAAGTGCCGGCACCTATCAACACCTCCAAGAAGGATCGTGACGATGACGACGCTGCCGCCAAGGGTTTCCCCTGGTAAACAACGAGGCAAGAGGAAGGGTAGCCCTGACGCCCTCCCGGAAGGTCGGGTGGCACCCACAGGCGCCACCGCGCCGGTGTTGGCCATGCCGACAGGGGTTTCCCCCGATCCCAACCCGCACCTCGGGCGCCCCGGAGCCTGCCACCAACCAACCACCACCGTGCGCCAACGCGGTCATGAGGCCCCCACGCCGTCTCACCACGGCACCGCGAAGTGAGGACAGCACAGCGAAGAATCAGAGTCGGGACTAGGGCATCAGCACCGTCGGCACGCGGGAGGGCCCCACCTCCACCGGCCGCGACGGCAGCCGTCCGCGACGCAATAGCAGGAGCACACTAGGCCCATGGGCCCACAGGCCCGGTCGAGCCCTCGTGGGCCCATAAAGCTCCCGCCTTCACGCTGCTGCCGGCACGCCATCGGTGCCGCCGCCCCAAATCCGAGCCGCTCCTCCTCCTCACCGCGCCGCAGACAACGAGGCCACGCCCGGGGGCGGCCCACTAGGACCCAGATGGGGCCCTAAGGGCCCAGATCTGGGCCGAGGACGCGCCGCCGGCCACCTGCACCACCAGGCCGCCCCGCCGCCAAAGGACGGCGCCACCACCGCGACGGGCCGCCACCAGATCGCCGGGCCACCGCCAGCCGAAGGTCACCCGCCGCCAGCCCTAACCCCGGGTCAGGAGGTGCGTGCGGGGTAAGGAAGGACCCGCCGCCGCCAACCCGCCCGGCCAGATCCGGGGGCTCCGCCGATGGCGGCGGGGGGAGGGGCACGGGGGAAGGGGAGGAGAGGAGAGCGGGGGGAGCCGCCCCGGCCGCCCCCCGGGAGGCGGTGCGGGCGCGGAGTCGGGGGAGGGAGCAAGAGCGCATCCCTTCCTTGTTTCTTCTCTGTCGATGAAACTCGTAGAAGGTCATTTAGTTGAGAGCCTTTTCCAAAAAAAAAGAATAGGGCTTATTTCACCTAATCAAGTGAAGAAAAACATGACACTGCACTAGTTCGCTGTGTCACATCAATGTGATTTTTGATCCCTCCATCTTGATGAGAAAAAAGAAGAAGCAGAGAGAACAAATTTTGTGTGTTCTGATCATGCATGGCATACTGGTACATGCACGTTGGCTTGCAGGGCACTACTCAAGTGAACACAACTCACCTTCTATATATTGGTTCTGCTTTCGAGTAATCTCTCCACCGTTGTATCATCTATTAAACTGTTGGCAAAACAGAAAATAATTAGATAGACAGAAAGAAGAGCCAAAAGTCCTCGGACGAAGGTCTGTCTGGGGTACTGGAGGTAACCAATAGGTTAATTCTCACATTATGTCTAAGATGTGTTGTTCCCATTGTGGTACTTACTGAAGAAACGCTCTGGTATTTGGGAACACAAACATGGTGAGTTTTACACCAGAGCAACGACAAGGAGTGAAAGATCTAGTGAAGAAACCAGCCCGGAGAAATCAACTAACAATAATAGCATGTTCAGTTCCTTGCATTGCATTGTTCTTCCCTTTTCTGATTTGGAGTGTCTAATTATCAGATGTGTGTCCTGCTATTTGGTTAAGGTTGATTTGTTTTGTCCAGTCAGTTTTTGACACGTTTATTTGTTGTAACCCCAGTCCGTGCTCGGCCTGAAGAAACATCTGTTTCCATTCCAGTTTCAGGTCGAATACTACATCCCCCTCTTGGACCTTTAAGCAAACGTTTGCAGTAACCTGTGTCCCCTAACAGGCATAGGCCACTTGCAAAAAGCCGTCACCATCCCACACAGACAACAAAAAAGCTACTCAGCGTGGCTCCAATGAATCCACTGTGTGCAGCAGGGTTTGGTATAGATTTGTACACTCGTTTGCAGTCAGCCTGATGCATTTGGTAAATACAGCAGCCCCAATTGTTAGCTCAGCGTGGTTGGGCGGTGGCGCAACCATGAAAATCTACAACTTTGGCACTGGTCCATCCAGTACAAAACGGACCAAATCTCCCTCACTGAGATTGTTCGGTCTGATAAAGTCCTCCCACCCGCCGCCACATATGCGGGTTCTTTTGTGTTCTTCCCTAATCTAGAAGAGGATTCTGCGGCCCTCACATCCTCAAAGGGCACGTAGTCACCAGTTGCGCAGTTGAATTTGGCCCTCGAGTGGCATGGCACAAACTGCAGAAAAAAGGAGCAGCTAAAAAGAATTAAAATGAAGGGGAAAAACTGAAGTCATACAGAAATTAAAGAAGAATGAAAATGAAAATCTTTTCCGAAAAAAGAAGATTGGCTGTCCTGATGCTTGTTAAACTCTCAAAACTGGTAGACTTAAAAAGAGATTGCATGCTAAAAATAATAAGTTTATACCTGAAAACGAAAATAAAACTGAAGTCATACAGAAACTGAAGAAGAAATGAAAATAAAAATATTTTTCGAAAAAGAAAATTTTGCTCTCCTGATGCTTCTTAATATCTGAAAACTGATAGACTTAAAAAGAGATTGCACATATGGCAGAGAAAAACTTATTCTTATAATTAAACTGATGGATAGCTTAACTTTATTCTTAACGACTTAACTTTAAACTGATGGACAAGGACAGAGAATGACAAAATAACTAACAAGTTATCAAAAAACTAAAGAGGACCAAATGAAATACCAAAGGTACCGATCCTTTGGGACACTGATGACTATAAACAAATGAAGACTTAAAAAATAATAAACTCCTTACTAAAAAAAGACAAAGTGAACACTAAATGAAAATACAGAACTATTGAAATACCAAACACACTGATCACCTAAATCAAGTGAAGGCATGAATGAATATAACAGGAAAGACTGAAATAATTATTTAAATAGACAATTATAAGGGGCTATTGAGATGAACTAAATAATTATTGACTAAAATACTGAAAAATGATGCAAGAAAAATTACTAAATAAAGGAACATAAAACTGAAGGAATGAAGAGGAAACGAACAATAATAATAAAGAAACACTGAAACAAGACTGACAAATAAGCAACCCAGCTATGATAGCAAACCATCTTAATGAGCAGCATGACCATAATAGCAAACCATAAAAGTTATCAAGAGTGAGTTTGCGGCCATCTTGATCTCTGTACCTCCAATTGTTTTCCTTTATCTGTAAACCAGACCATAATTTAATCCAATAAGACAACTTATACACCACCATAGTAGGATCACTGGGTATATGTGGTCAAAAGTAGCAGTGTTCCTAGTTTTCCAGAGTGTCCAGAACACAACTATCACACCCAACGCTAACCTCTATTTTACTTTACCTTGAAAACTACCAATCCAAGCACTAAATTGATCTACAGTTTGGGAATTCAGTCAAACCTATAGCCACACGAACTACCCCCCACACATATTTAGCAATCGCAGACTCAAAGAAAAGATGTCGTATACTTTCGGCATAATCACAAAAACTACATTTAGTTTCACTACTTTCCCAGTTTCTTTTAGCCAGAACATCTCTAGTTGGAATAATTTTCCTTAGGACCAACCACATGAGAACTTTAACCTTCAAGGGCAGTTTAACCCCCCATACTTCTCGTGACTATATTTGAAACTAACATAAAGGGATCTAACACTAAATTTACCATTTTTGGTTAACTGCCAGTAATATACATCTTGTTTATCTGACAAAGTAATACCATCAC